>NW_020955261.1:709249-788597 GCF_003031625.1 Empidonax traillii | reverse complement strand
AATAGAATGCTATCACAGATAGCAACTGCATTAAAACAGTCGAGAAATACAAGCACGCATAGAATTCAAGAAGGAAAAATAAGTAAATATTGAACAAAAAAAATCAATATAGCCAGGTTTGGAGAACGCCAAATAATCCTTACTACCTGAAAACCTGATAAAAGTAGCATCAGTAACATCCCACCTTCACTAAAGGAATGATTCAGTTTGCAGACTCTTCACCCTTTATTTCTAGAAGAAAAGCCATAGATGCTTAAATTTCTAGTAATCAAACACATTTCCCTGATGATCCTTGCAACAGTGACGGTATTGTTGGTTTGGGTTGGGGATTTTCTAATAAACTGTTATTAAAACTAAGACAAGAGGAATGGTTCTTCCCAGTACTGCCAATCACAGCACACACTACGTGCAGAAACAGAATCACCGAGACTCGATTTACATCATGTTTTTTTCTTTTACCCCACAAGAAATTCAGCCTTATTAATGAATCAGAAAAAAGCCCACACATACTGCTAAAGCACTAAGAATCGAGGAGGGGGAAGAAGGGAAAGAGTGGACAAAAGAAACTGGCGAAAAGAAATGGGCTACTGGTTCTCCCTCTAACATGAGCTAATTGCATGTTGGGTAAGGATAATCCCCCCAAACATTCCATGTGTTCAAAGGTCAAGAGTTTTGCTTTTTAGCTGTCCCCATCAAATGTTGCTCCCTGAAGAAAACAGTCTGAAGCTGTCCCATAGCACACGCACTCTCAGACCTGAGGGTTGAGGATTCTAGCCCTGCACAGCCTAATATTGCACCAGGCACCACCACAGCCCTCGATGAGAGCAGATGAGCACTGCCAACACTGCACACTAAAGCAAGAAGTACAAACAACAAGCACTGAGACGAGCTTCTAAAGGCTGTTCAAACAGCAGGGACATGCTATTCACATGTTCAATTGCATTCACTGTATTCAAAGTACTCATTTCACCTATGCTGTTGTGTGACTTTAAAAGCAGAGCTCCCCTCTCTTGACGCTTCAATTGCATTGATGGAGGATAAGAGTGGCCCCAACAAAAGAACCTAGCCAAGTGGGAGACCTGTGTCCACTTGCTCAGTTACAGAGGAACCACTCTAGCCACTGCACCAGACCTTAAAAGTCTTTGTTTCTCAAACTGTGTATATATATATATATACACACACATCTATACATATATATATATATATATGGTAGAGTCCTCAGACAAGCACCTGGGCTGTTGCTATTCCTCCCTGTAGTTCTCCACAGCTTGAACAATTTGATTAAAACTCCTCAACAGGAGAGCACTAAATAAACACTGTAAATTAAACAAAACTATGTTGATGATCTAGCTGCAATTACATCCAATTGATTTGAGCCTTTATTGTTCCCTCATGCTTTAAACTTCATAGATAAAAAAGGATCAGGCCTTACTGCAGGAATACCAAAGAAGGAGGTATGAAACTTTCCTTAAACACATTCAAGAGTAACCAGACTAGCTTGTCCTCATGACAAAATTCCACTTAAAATTAAGCTCAAAGTCTGATGAAAAAAAAGGCTACTCAAGGATTTGCCATAAACAAGCAAGCTAATGCTTAGAATAAATTCACTCACTGGTTAACATACATGGATCCAAATGAAAAATTGTTGCAGAGTATTTTATTTCACCAAAGTCAGACACTGCCAAAAGACTTTAGGAAACTTTTACCCAGCTGATACAGTACAACCCAGCTCTTGGGCATGTCAGCCTTTTTCAAGTTGAGGCAAACTGTCACTTGATTGCAACAGAAAATGCATACAAGTGAAATGGGTTTGCTTACTGCAATTCAAATATTCTAAGAACAATGCTGCCTTTAGTTTTAATGTTTTCACATACATATCTGAATTTTCTTGAATATGACTCTTGGGTTTACTAGATTTTCTTTAAAGCAGAGAAAATGAAAAGTCTATATCTTAGTTCCAGAAAAAGAAAATGCTTTTGAACTCCCTCTTCTCATGATATGTAGAAAAACATACATACACTCTACTCCACCATAATGGTGATCTAATTTTTCAGTCATAGGCTTGTAGCATGCTAGTATTAGTCCCTAGCTTGCCTCCATCATGTACTTTCTCTTCATTCAGGAAGACAAGAATGGCTTCACTGTGTTGGGTTTTCTCAAGCAGAGAGCTACCATCAAGGGTCATTTTCTTGTGCATTACTTCAAATGACCCTTGAAGCATTATTACAACTAGAAACTGCTCCAACAATTTCTCTAGTGCCTCAGTGTGCAGCCACCACACGCAAAATTAAGGGAGAAATGTTCATGTTCAGGGTATTTCCTAATGGATAATTTCTTGGTACAGAATTTTAATTAGTCCTTGATTTTCATTTAAAAGTCTGGGCAACTGGAGTTAAAAACTATGCAGATATCCTGCTCTTGCATCGCCACTCTGGTACTTCATTGGATAGGCACACTCCTTCACAGCCATGAAGGAGTATAGGAAGCACTTGCAGATAACTTCGGGAAATTGCACTCGGTGTCAATATGGGCAAGGTTTTTGATGAAAATTTCACTTTCTGGACAGGCTTCATTAGTACTGCTTCTATTTTCTGCCCTTTAAGAGCAACCATGTAAAAGCACTCACCTTTGACGACCAACAGAGCTAATAAAAAATCATTTTCCACCCAACTGATACCCTTTTCTCAGCCCCTGCTCAAAGAAAAGCCGGCTGCTGCATGGCTCAGTCCACCACACCCTGCCTGTCCTGCCAGCCTTCCCAACCCCTCTCCTGACACTCTCCTATTTACTCACAGCTAATTAGATGGCATGAGGTTGCATTTGCTTTGAGCAGTACCTGTGTGACTACCCTGCCAACACAAGTGCTAATGGGGCAGCTGGCAGGCAACACAGATGACCTCCAGCAACAGCTGCAGTGGTTTGAGTCTCTCCTCTATCTACCACTGATTTTTTAATTAACTTTCATTGTTTGTGTACCATGGCTGAAGCTACCCAACAGTTTACAGAGGTACAGAGCAATTATATAGTCAGAAACAAAGATGCAGCACTATCATTCAAGCCTTACTTAAAAAAAATACTGAGATAGAAGAACCTGCCCCATAAAGTTACCATCAACAGCTTCTACTCTCCCACAGACCTATTTAGACATTCTTGTCTTAATAGGTTAACTTCCAGCTCACATATTTTAGTCAAAGGGATCCTATACTCTTGGAATTGTGTCATTGGTGACCTATCTCAAAATTCAAATATTACTAGTAAAAGCAGAGCTGTGAGCAGCACTTAATTAGAATGCCTTTTAAAACCTTTTTTACATTCAAATGGTAGAGTCACTTGCCCTTCTCTCCACTGCAATACTATCACACCATCTGCTTTGTCCTTGTTTTATTTATTAATTTCCTATTGAGGCACTTTGGGGGTTATTTTCTGCTAGCTTCAGTTTCAGTATTTATTGACTGCACATTCTAGGTTTCCCTACCTAAGTTCTTAATTTTTGTTTCTTTTCAGTTTTTAGCATTTTATCTTTCATCATAGTATTGAAAATTACGCTCAACATTTCAAAGAGCATAGAAGGGAAAAAATGGCACTCTTCACCAAAACATTAGACTTACACAGGTTACAATGGCATAACCATAACTGATATTCTCATATGCACATACTGATGCCTCTGTTTAAAAAGCACTATTGAAAGTTTACCATGTTAAAAGCAAACATAAGGGTTTCAGGTCTTACAAATGCAGTGCAAACCAAAGAGCTTTTTTCAGGAGGAATTTCCACAAGGATAAGATAGGAGCTGAGGTCTTCAAATAAAAGTATATTGCAAATTAGTCAAGGAGGTTAACCTTACAGTTTCACACAAATTAGGTTTAACTTCTGTAATGCACTGAGACTATTTGGTATGTAAAATTACATACACTCTTAATTTTATAAAAGGTACAAGTTACTGAATACCCCTCTACTCATTCTCCCTTGAATGTTTTTCATATTGTTAAGAGCCTGAATACTAACCACTCCCTGAAAAATAGGAAACTCGTGAGAAAAGAAACAACTTCTGCAGATTCTTACTTTTACAAGAGCTTTACCTCCCTTTTTAGCCTGAATGTTTGAGAAAATAACTTCAGGCAGGACAAATTAAACAAATCATACTTCTCCTTAATCTGAAAAAGACACTGCTATTATGCACCATGGCAAGAGCTGGCCAGAGACTTCTCAGTTGTAATCACTGTTATTGCAATCACAAGACTGCAGAGAATTAACAAAATAAAACCAAATCAAATTACATTCACTTTGATGGTAAGCCATAAGCAGCAACAAACTCCAGAATAACTGGAAAAATGAGAGAGATGGACAGAAAAAAAGAATTCTTAACCCTCAAATGACATCACGTCCTCCTTTCTCATAATCATAGGAAAGCCAGGGTGGTCAGGGAAATGCTCCAAGTCTTTCTGGTACCTGTTGTGTTCCCAGAGCCTCTGAATGATGTGAAGCTCTCTTCCAACTAAATAGTGATATCACCACATCCTCTTTTCCTCTTGGAAATTTATTCCCAGTTATTTATTAATGCAAGGGAAAACTCCTTTATAAGTAGTATGAAAGTCTGCTCAGCATTCCTGCCTCTCTTTGTGCAAGACAATGCTTTAAACTCACCTCATAATGGAAAAAGGATACTATGGAAGACATACTTGTCAATTCATATAATTTAATAGTATCCTTCCCCTCCCCTGAACCTTCAGGCCAAAATCAATGCCACACAAACCTGCTGAACAGGAAGCATAATTATTCTAACATGTGCAACCAAAGCGATAGCGAGTTTCACAGTAAAACTGATAAGGAGAGACATAAAAGACTAATGAGCAGTCTACTGGTGCTCCACTGCTGGGCTGGCAAAGGTCCCCTTGGAACACCTTTGGTGTTGTTCAGTGGGGAGAAGGAGGTTGGGACATGTCCAGAAATATGAAAGAGTGAACACGTAACATCAGCAGCTCAACTTCTTAATCCGGGTATAGAAATAAATTATTTGAAAGAGCGTAGCCAACAGAAAAATCTCCATTGCAGAGCAGCAAGAGCCAATTAAATGCACCCAGGTTAGTGAGCAGCTAGACTCTTTGTGCCACACTTGCTATTTGGTGCTAGTGACTGAAAATAAAGGCCCTTGTTAAGGAGATTTAGTCGTCAGAACTGTTAGTGACCAGCAATCAAACTACTGCTCCTGCAAATGATCTGGTGTGAAAGACACAGGCCAACAGTGGCCAACAGTACAAGCAGCCCCAGACCAGAAAAGGAAGCATCCAATGATGCCAACTCTCTAATTACTGCTAGGGTTTCCAGTATACAAGTAAATAATCTTTTGACCTATAAAAATGTGTACTCTTCCTTTTGTGCAAGTCAATCCAGGTACTTGAGTAGCTTGTCCCTGAGGCAGCAATCCCATATTTCCTATGTGTAAATAACAGTCCATGCACTCAAGCACAGTTGTTTCAAGCAGCGATGGCTTGATATTTGCATCTCTGTTCAGAAAATCAGAGCTTTTCCTCAGATAAAACGGCCCATGTGACATCTCGTGCTGCAGAATTTCTATAATACGTTGTGTATTATACACCCAAAAACCTTGTGTATTATAGATATATATGCTTTGGGGACATCCATACATAAAAGAGGATGAGAAGGTCCCCTTTGGTTGCCCAACTTAGCCTTTTCACTTGTGTGTTAACATACCCAGCAAGGGACAGAGCTGGAAACAGTACTTCAGAGAGCCTTACAAGACAGCAGAATCACATGTCAAATGGGAGTGTAATAGTTTCTTAACATACTTCCATTATGACAAATTCAGTTACCCTGCAAGGTTCATGCCATTACTTTGCCCCCAGCCCAAGTCACCGTATTTGGAAGGAGACGTGGATTGAAATAATTGTTAACATTGCTACTCATTTAATAAATTTTGTACCATAGGTCAGAAATCTCCAGCACTGATGCCAGGGTAGCCAGAAAATTTATTTTAATGGTAAGAAGCAGAGCAGCCCATAGGCAAGGCACTCCCAGTAGGGGAAGCGGCAATGTCTCAGAGACACAGCTTCCCACCTCCCACCTTTCAGTGGGCTTTTACCACTGCACCCAATTTGTAACCTGGGAAAGAAAACATTGTCTGGAAACGCTATCCCTACCTTATACTGAAATACCACCCAACCACCCCAGTATTCCTCATTCCTAGTAACAAACGTGTATTGTACAGAAATCTTCTCCTGTAAACCTCAGTATTCAGATCTCATTACCTGAGAAAGTGCTTTCCTCCATTTTATACAGAGACACAAAATCAGATTTTACTGTACAGACTTAACTGTATAACACCAAAAGGCACATTATAAAAACCAGCTCTCCCCACCAGATCAACAGAAAACTGAACTTTAGCACCTTCCTGAACATCACCAACAAAGCTTGATTTTACTTGAGTTCCAGTTAACAGACTCACCATTCTTTTTTTTCTTTCAGTCCTTTTCGACAAACAAACATTAGAAACAATTTGCTTATCTATGTTTCCAGAATAAAAAAAAAAACAACAAACAACTGTAGTTGCATAGGCTGCTTCTCCAATCCCCTAAAAGGTGTATCATTTTCATTTCTCAAAACATTTAATCAAGCCTACTTCATTACAGACATGGCCAGAAAGCTCATCATCCTGTAGCTGATGACAAACAAGATAGTGCCCACAACCTAAAAAGACTGACCTAATTGTCTGATTTGCCTACATTTCTGCAGGCCAAACTTACTGACATTTTGCACAAATTCAAAGCTGACTTTATCCTGATGACCTTTTATACCTCTGTAATTAGTCGTCTGTGCCTTTCCAACCAGAAAAACAAGACGTCCCTCCATTCTCCCTATTTCAACAGTCCATCTGTAAACTAGAAACTTCACCATCTACTCAGCCACTCAAAAGAGTACACAAAAAAAAAAAAAAAAAAAAAAAAAAAAAAAAAAAAAAAAAAAAAAAAAAAAAAAAAAAAAAAAAAAAAAAAAAAAAAAAAAAAAAAAAAAAAAAAAAAAAAAAAAAAAAAAAAAAAAAAAAAAAAAAAAAAAAAAAAAAAAAAAAAAAAAATAGAAAATACACAAACAGCAACCTTTCAAAGTCATGAAATTGAGCCTGGAGAGGGACTTTTAAGATAAACATGCCAATTTCTAAAAGAAGAAACAGAAAAAGCAGAACAAGTTGGCGGACCCAAATTCAATAAACTGCATTTTTATCATGCTTTTCTAAAAAAGACAATATAAAATAAGGACACTGGCATAGACAAGCACCATGAAAAAAGAGTGGCGGGAAAATATCAAACCAGAAACCAAACTCAGTAAGTTTAGTCCCTATAGTTAACAGCATAGTATGAAAACTACAATGCTAATACATTGATTTGGCACTAGAATTTAACCAGGACTTATAATATAGAAGTTAAACTCCTGAAAACATCCACTAGAGTTTCACTTATGTATATAATCAGGTTTTGTAACCCAATCCTACAGTTGCAAAAAATACTTCCTAAATATGAATGTAAGCTTAAGAAGATGAGTTGAGTCAATTCCATTAAAGTTCTGGATCCCAATCCCCGCTGCAGGCAGCAAGACACAGATCTGCATTTCCCTAAATGAAGCAGAGGGGAGGGCAAGGTCAGAGCACTGACCTGCGCTTCAAATTCCAGTCTCAGGAAAGGGGGATGGACAACCATTAACAACCAGGGAACAGGCAACATTGTTCTCTGTAGTTTTCCACCTTGCAAAAGCTGAGAGGAAGCACTCAGCTGGCGATTCGAACGATTCTTTAGCCCGGTCTCTGAAGTGTCTCTGCCCAACAACCAACTTGTCACTGCAAACACTATGAAAACAATACGGTCCTGTGGACCACCTTCCCCAGCTTCATGGCCTAACAGATCCCAATTTGGGAGTCACTGCAGCAGTCAGTCCATTTAAGAAATACGTGCCCAACAGCAAGTCAAAGACTTAATGCAAGAATATTTCAAACCAGAGAAGCGTTTCTTTCGCACAGCTCCATCATGAAGCATACATAAGCTAAAAAGCTGCCAGAACTGGCAGCCTCATATTCATCAGTGTCAAAATCTTTTACATTTTTTAAAAAAAGAGCTGCTAGTTATCATCATACATAAATTTTTTAAGAGGAAGTTTGGATTTTTCTGTAAGTTGAATTAATCTAAAAATCAGCAGGGAAAATTTACTGAATAGTTCTATAAATTTAGAATTCTCTATCAGCTTTAATGCAGAAATACATTTCATAGATCAAGTCTTTCTCTTTTCTTTTTCAAACCATCACATTTAAGTGGTATTTCCCCTTAGGTCATTTATCTTCCACAATTTTATTTCAAAAGTTTTCGTTACAAGTAACATGCTCTAAGATATTGATTACAAAATGACTAATGAACTGTGTTCACCTAGTGAAAAAAAAAAAAAAAAAAAAAAAAAAAAAAAAAAAAAAAAAAAAAAAAAAAAAAAAAAAAAAAAAAAAAAAAAAAAAAGGAAAAAATCCAAATTGAAGTCCAACCATTAAATAAAAGTCAGGCTTAGATATTACACATTCAATCTAATACCAACTTTTGACATTTTGAAGTTCCATGTTACTGTTTGCTAAACATTCTGCCCACTTCCCCAGTTTGTTTGGCTTATTCAAAACCATAGGAGTGCAGAAGAAAAGGACAATAATTTCATTGACTGTACACAAGATTTGTGCAAAAAACAAGTTGAGAAATACAGCTTTCTAACCCCTTCTCCTGATGATGACAAGTTGGCCCTACTGCCAACTATCCCTCACACAGGTATCCACAGTTCTAGATTTTAACTTAATTCCATAAGGATAAAAGAATTTACACTGTGTTTGGACTGATATAGCCAGATACAAGCCTTCAAAAATAGCCATCATAATGCAGTATATTACATATAACCTCTCATCTTTGTTATTTTTAAAAGAAAGAAAGAGACTGTACTGAATCCTTGAGCAAAACAAAATGGATGAGAATGAAGTTCTAAATTAGGAAGCAAAAACATTAGGTGGGATCCCTGAGCCACAGAGCTGTTACCCGTGACTGAGCACAGCACGCTTCTGATATTAGGGAAGGCCAGGGCAAAGGGGGAAGACCAGTTCTCACCTGACTTCACTAACAGCATTGTCCCCACCTCAGGGTAACTATGAGCCCCAGGGTGCAAGGCAGCAAGCACAGCATACACAGCTCCCGTCCTGTCCTGTCAGCCAGACCCAAGTTTCGAGACCCTGGCAGGTCGGACACGTGAGGCATAGCTAAGAGGATTTCATACCTTCTTGGTAGCGGGACCATTTCTAAATGGCTCAGATCCACTAATTAGCTAGATATCTCAATTCTTGCATAAGCATCCATAAGTAGGGGAAGTGGATACTTTAATTCAGAAGAACTTTTGGGGCTTTACTTAACAGGTCCCCTTCTGAATTTTATTTTGTTGGCTCGATTTTGCTGTGAATTGGAACCACTACATGGAGCGGGAGTCAAAGTATCTGAGTGATGCAAATAATAGAACCGCTGAGAGATACTGTTCCTTTAGAGCAATCACCTTTCCACTCTCCAGGGACAAATCTCTTTGAAGACTGTGACCGAAAAATATACACTACATAGTAATTTCACGCCAGCAATCAAGTATTTCCGGCAACTTTAAATAAACTCTACAGAGTTTACGCCTGCTTTAAAAAGAGAGAAAGCAGCCGTATCACTAAAGCTAAGGCCTACTGCACACGAGCTCCTGCTCTGAAAATAAACTGCAGTTTACTCTAAACTTTCCCCAGCTGTTCCCGGCTGGCAAAAGCTGATCGAAACGAACTGCAGGCAACACTCGGTTTGAAAGTGGCGAATTCTCCAGCTCGGACACGGGCGAGGTGGAGGCAAAGGCGTCGAGGGAACAAGGCTAAATCCACCTCTGCGCACCCCTGGGTGTGAAGGCAGAGGGAGGGAACAAGCACCAGGCGGCCGCAGCCGCTACAGCCACTCGGGGAACCCGGGGTGGTGGCACTGGCCGGGGATGAGCGGGAGCCCGTCCCGTCACCGCCGGGCCGCCCCGGACCGAGACGGGAGGGAGGCGGGCTGCCCTCGCACGCCCCCCTGGAGAGGCACCTCCCGCCGGCCTGGGTTAAACCCTTCCCCGGGCCGTCCCTCCAACTCCGCCCGGCACCGCGCGTCCCTCCAGGGCTCCCGCCCCGCCGCCGTGGCCGGGGGCCGGGTCCCTGCTCAGGGCGAAACAAAAGGCAAGGAGCTGCTCGTCCGCCCTCGCCGCCGCCCGGACTGCGCCCGGGCGCGGTGGCCCGGGGACGCGGAGAAGGGCGGGCGGTCCGGGCGGCGCTGGGCGCGGAGCCTGCCCGCGGATTACCCGCGGTAATGGGATTACGCGGGGCCGAGCGGGGTGTCCGCCGGGCTGTCACCGCCCGGGGAGAGGGCGACGGTGCCGGGGGGCGGCGTTCCGGGCCGTCCGCTGCCTCCCGCCCCGGCTGCCCCGCGGGCGGGTCCCGCCGCCCGCCCCGCAGCCCCGGCCGCGGTGCCGCCACCCGTGGCCGCTCCCGCCCGGCCCCATTGTTCGCCGTGCCGCCCTTACCGTGTGCGGGGCTGGGGCTGCGCGGGCTCCCGCCGGCTCTCCTCGCTGCGCCTGCTGCAGGGACAGTCGCGCTTGGCCGCCGGAGGTCCGAGCCATTAAAAGCTCCGCGGGGAGGAGGAGGAGAAGGCGGCGGCAGGAGCGGCGGCGGCGGGGGAAGGAGGACAGAGAGGGGCTTGCAGGAGCAGGGTCGCCATGTCCGGCTTGGCAGCGCGGGGAGCCCACCGGGCCGGCGCAGAGGAGAAGGGAGGCAGGCGGCGGAGGGGCTGGTCCTGCTGCCGCCCGTGGACCGGGGGAGCGGGAACTGGACGCCGCTCGCCGCCGCGCTGCCGCGGCTGCACCTCCCTCCCCTAACCCTGCCCCCTCCCGGAGGGGGAGCCGCCGGCGGGAGGAGGCGGCCGAGAGCCCCCTCCAGCGTTCGCGGGCGGCGGCAGCCGCTCGGATCCGCGCTGCCGGGCGTGGAGCGAGCGGGACGCCCGCCCCGGCAGTGGTACCCGGGCAGCCCGAGAGGGAGAGGGGCGGAGGCGCAGCGACCACCGCCCTGCGCTGCTGCCCTGCCGAGGGGGCTCCAGATCCCTTCTCCCCTCCTCCTCCTCTTGGTCTTCCAGGGAACCAGAAGGGGCGAGCAGCGCCCAGGTAACCGCAGTGTAAGGGAAGGATTAAACCTGGCTTCAGCCCAGGAGCAGGGAGAGCGAAAGACTCCGCAGGGTCTCTGCCCCTTCCTGTGGATTTATAGGACCATCCGGCTTAGGTACCCACTGGGGCACCCTGTAGAAGGGATGCCCCCTGCTACCCGTCCTTGAAAAGGGAATCGGTCGCCGGCAGCTGCAGGGCTGTTCAACTAGGCGGGTCCTTCAAGAGGAACCAGGACACTGCCTTAGGGGGTGTGTGCATTAATGGATACCGCAGCTCTTCTGCTCTAGGAGCGAGGCTTCAGGAGCCAGCAGAGAGAATAGAGCGGTGCTTCATGTGCCGGGAGGCGTCCCTCCACGCTCATCATACTCCAAGCGTTTGTCTCAGGTGCCAGACAAACCACAGGACTAGGTGTGTGCGCGTACTCTATTCACACTTCTGGTTACTAGGTCGTCATAAACTATATTCTTCCTCATTAGACAACCACACATCACAGCAGAGTGAAGTTTAATCAGTAGTAGTAATCTGGGCTCCAGGATCTGTCTCACAACAGTCTCCACTCCAGTCAGTACGTGAGTAGAAAGGAACCCACCAGGCAGAGGCCAGGGATGGGTGTGTGCCTTTTTTAGAGACCCTGTATATTCCCTCAGAGAATATCTGGAGCTACAGGAAAAAGGCTGTCACACCTAGGGCCAGCAGAGTTGTCTGCATACAGCACTTCTTAAATCACAGCTATATATTTGCATAACTAAACTGTTAGGGCGTGCATCTCTTTGAGCCTTCTCCAGTTTATTTCGGGAAATTTCCAAATTTCAGTTTATTTCCGATGTTTATTTCAGGAAAAGACTGGGCGGAGCACGCAAATGAGTGATGCAGGGGAGACCCTTCAGGTCTTTGAAGTTCTTTCAGTGACCCAGGAGGGAGCAGTAAACTAGGTGAATAAAGTAACCCTTCTCAGCACCTAGCATTAAAAGATTATTTGAGGAGCCCTACTACTATGTCTAGTTTTTAATCGCTGGAGGAAACAGAAATTATACGTGAACTAGTTTTTTTTTTTTTTTGGTCTAAGCCTTGGGGCCTTGCTTAATCTTCAAAAGACAAATTCTTTTGCCGTCAAGAGCAATGCCTCTCTGTGTGGAAGCACCTCACTACAAAATACCTCAATGCATGTGCCATCCAAACTCGAGAGATCAAGAGAACTTGATTCCTTTAGTCAACCCTGAAACCTTAACTAAAATACATACATTACTGACTGAAAAGCTGGAAACTGTATTAGCTGTGAATACTTGATACATAGTAACTATTGTTATTTCCCCCAGACTTCTATTTTTGCAAAATGCACGGTCTTTAGAAGATCAAGAAGAAAGATTACATTCTCATTCTTACAATGTAGAATGGAAATAGAATGGACATAGAGTAAGAGAAGAGAATATTTCAGTTGGAAGGGACCTCCACTGACCAACTAGTCCAACTGCCTCACTATAAGAACTGTGGTTAAAAACACTGACATAATAAAAAGATTGCATTTTTCCAAATACTTTTTTTTGTCAGTAGCTTACTGAATGTGCAGTTACGGTAAGTACAGCACTTAACATTTAGAATTTCCTGGTGCTTTTTATCTACACTTCAGATCACTAATGCCTCATTCACACCTAACAAAAGAGTTGTTGTAATCTACACCGAGTGAGGTCATCTTTAATGCCCTCCAAGTTTGTGTGACCTTGTTTCATTTCTCAGTTCTGAGCAAAAGCAACAGGTTGCCCTGCAGCTACTGATTATTCATTATCGAGCTCCAAAAAGCAGCAGTGAATCGACAGTGGTATACTTACTGAAGCCTCTAAGATGTTGATCATTTCTCCGATTGCCATGGACAAGCTTGCTCGTGTTTACTTAGTTAACACATTGATTTTTGGATCTTCTGAAGGGATCAGTGACAACTAGGAACTGACATCTAAAAAGACATCAGGTTTTCTTTAAAACGGATTTCTATCTTGTAAATTGCAAATGTCAGCAACCTGAACTCTTCTGATGCGATAACTGAGAAAAGCACTCATGGCTCCTATTAGTTTCCAGTGGTATGCCGGGTTGCATTTCTTCCCTGTTGATTGAGATGTGGAATTTGTTGGTAAGTCAAATAAACAGGAGAACTTGAGAGAAACAGACTTTGAAAAGTCACTGAAATTATATAATAGTTCTAGTTAGTTCATGTTTCTGGGAAAACAAAACAAAACAAAAACAAAGCCACAAACAAACAAAACAGGTAAGCTTTGTCTGTGTTCACTGAAAAAGATGAGAAGAGCTGTGATTGTATTTCAGATTAAGCAAGACAACGCTGGCGCTGGCATGATCCATTCGTTTCTGCTTTACCTGATAAAAAAGAACCCAAGGAAAACGGAGGGGAGGAGAGAAATATGCTAAACGGATTCTGTCACCTTGAGAGACTGCCTCTCTGCGTCTTCTGCCTTTTCCCCCCTCAGGAAAGAAATAGCAACGGCTACAATGGAATGCAAATACAGATCTCTGGAAGACCTTCACTTTTCCACAACTCTCATATGCTGAGAAGATTTGCAGTTATTTTTTCATTGACATTCGTTGTGATGTTCTAGAAGGTATGCATGTATGCAGGAAGTTTGGGCACAGTACCAGCAAATTGAGGTTTTTGCCTGCCATGTGGCAACTTATTTGCCTATCTGTGTGCTTTGTCAGACTAAATTATTGGACTTAAACCCCGAGCATGCGGACTAAATTCTTTGGTCTGGTTTGCACGAAGATTAGACTGGATTCTTCAGTGGCCTGACAACCTATGCCTCTTTTGTAAACTACTTAAAAATAAGTGTTGAGTTCAAATGTTTCGCTGTTTCACTAAGGCAAGATGCTAAGATGCTGCCCAAACCGAAATCTATGTATTTCAGAAGTCTAGTAATTCTTTTTCATAAAACGTTCCACGGATGTTTCCCCTAGAGCCTGAAATTTTGTTTCAAAACCCTTTCAGCAAATACTTCCGTGCTAGATTTATCAATGTGTTCATGTATAAATGTGGTTTGGGGCTCAATCTTGCAAACCTTCGGAGTGTGGTCAGTTTTAGGGTCTCATAGGTTAACTTGTGTTAACTCCTCTGTTTTTGCTAATTTCAATGCAAGAGCACGACATAACTATCCATCCAATTCTTTCACCATTATTTTTATTGTGCATTTCATAGCATTCAGGATTTCCATCTTCAGAGGCGTTTTTTCTGCAATATGTTTTTGTCCATGTCTTCTCAAAATATTATTACAGTCATCAGTTGTTAAGATTTTCCCTAGCCCTTCTTGTACGGTTACTGATGTTGAACCAATGTGTCTTTCTTGCTTTCACATTGGAATGCAACATCCAACTTACAGCTAGAAACAGTGTTTTTTAACAGTTTTTATAATAGTGTATAATACTAGCAGTATACCGTGTCTTAACTTTCGAGGGGAAAAAACCCCAAACTACAAAGAAAAAACCCACATATTTGGCCAGTTAACTAAGGAGTGATATTTTCATTATCAAACTTCAGTATTTCCATAAGAAAGAAATACTCAACCATTGAAAAGAAGCCATTTAAGCACTTAAAGCCAGCTAGTTAACAGATTTTGTTTACTGCTTGTTTAAAGCCCATAAAGTCATGAATTAAGAGAGCCTTTTTAGTCGTGCAAGCAAACGTTTCCCAAGTCTTTAAGAATCCACCTAAAGAGAACTTTTGTGTATCAAGCTGTTGCAACAAGGCCTGCTCTCCAAACTCAGCACAACATCATACAACACCACCTCTGCTACATGTCATTTTCCTGTTTCAGAATTAATGTGTTTCTTACATTCGCAGCATCTGTGTTCAAATGATCACCAGTGGAACAGTTAAAAGAGGAATCATCCCTGAAACTCCAGAGCAAAACTGTTTGTTTGAAATTCGTGAACAATTTATACTCCTCAAACTACATAGGTTTTGTTGGCTTATACTTGCTTCATGCTTGCTTTTTCCCGTCCACTAATCCAAGTAGGGAAAAAATGTTAATTTTTTGAAATGATACTGAGGTTTCCAAAGTGTTAATTAATGGACAAAATTGTCAACTACAGCAATGTAAGTGGGAAAAAAATTTAATTTATTATAATTATTGATAAAATCATCATTTATAAAATTGCAGCTATCACAACATTCAAGAAAACAGAAGTGAAAGAAAAACACAGAGGTTTGGTAAATGGGAAAAAAAGCATTTTGTTGTTGATATTCAGGCTTCCTTTCCTGCAAATCACTTTTACCTTTTCTCACAAAAGAAGGGAAAAAGAACACTAAATATCAGCACAAAATATATATTTTATGCCAGTATTTCCATTAGAAACAACATAGCTCCTCTGTTGTGGTAAGGAGAGAAAAAGAGAAAATATTTGCAGAGCCAAAAAGATTTCATATGAACCATCAACCAACTACATTAATTTTTCAATACTACTTTGGAGAAGAAAACTAAATGTGTTTTTTGAAATAGAAATGGGCCCTTAGAATTCAGAGTCTAAGGTAGAAGTCCCAGCATCATAGTTCATTATCTTCCAGTGCTTTTGTAATTTTGGACAGAACAAAGTGTTTATCTGTTTAAAGAAAGAAAGAAAGAAAGGAAAAAAAAAAAAAAAAGGAGAGGGAAAGAAAAAGGGTGATACTTTCCAGAAAGACAGTGCAATTTAATTCATTAAATGATTTTGAGACCATTTAACACTGAGATGAAAAACAACCTTTTAAGTACCTGAACTGATGTGTGTAAACATGATTCTAAACAAAAAAAGCTCAATTTTTGCAACCCTTTAGTATTTATACCATGAGTAAACACAGCTGAAAAAAGTCACCTTGCAAACATGAAAATGAAAAGAATATAGAACATTATACATTGCTTTTAGTATTATCAGACTTAAAGAGTTCCGTGAAAACAATAATCTCTTGCTCCCCTCTCCTCAACATCCCCCCACCAATATTTTTGCTGTGACCTCCTGCAAGGTGATACATCTGGAACGTATCAAGATGTCTGAATAAATCCTTCTGGGATAATCTACACTTTAAAGTGGTGGTGAGGGAACCTTATCTAGTGCTCTGTTGCATTCAGGATCTCTAATACACCCTTTCTAACTTGGTGATATACATTTTCTTTATACAATGGCTAGTAACAATAGGTGCCTTAATTACTGTCTTGTCCATTGTCATATTCTCTTGTTTTAATGTTTAGAACCTCTGAATCTCGCTGGGGAGAGCAGCTATAAAACGTATCAAAGCAAACATCAATTCAGCATATGACTTTGCTATTTCAGAATGCAGCCTCTGAAATTAGCCTGTTCCTAAAAATCAGACTAGAAGCTGGGTCTTCTCAGAGTGGCAATTTATATGCTTCCCATGTGAAAAACATAGCAGAATGAAGAGAAAAAAGACCATCAATTTTCTATCTGCGTTTCATATAATTACCACAATTCCTTCTTCAAAAGGAATTTCTGAAAGTTTCTGTTCTGAAAGTGAAAAGCATTAAATAATTTACAGAAATAACATTTTACTTTAGAACGCTTAGCAAGATTTGCATAATTTATGTTTCATAAAATCAAATAATTAAATGATTAGAGGCTTGAAAAGCATTTATTTTCCTGCTTATTATCTTTTATCCACTGCAGCTATTTTTCTCAGAAATAAAATTACAATGAATGAAAATGAAACAACTGCTCTAGAAAGTAGAATTTAGATTAAAAAATATGAAGAATAATCTCCACTTTGCCCATGAGAAAAATAATCTAGAATGACATAGTCTGCTTTCTACTTTAGTCCACTTTCACATCAGGAAGACAATTTTTCCTTAAAGGTCAGGTAGATTAAGTATACACCCTTTCCTGCCATCAGCTCCCATCAACTTGCTGACAAAGATACACAGAACTGTTGGTCACATTCCTCCCTGCGCAAATGCATGATGTGGTCTGTCACTGTCAAAGATACTATTTAACTTGTTCTGTAGCAACTTGGGCTCTGCCTGTAGCTTTCAAGTGTGAGTGATGAATGCTGCCTTCTTGCCGCGATTCTGACGCTGAAGGCAGAGAGGGGACAGTTTTAGTTTACAGTATCTTTATTTTCTCACCTGCAGAGCACAGGTGAAAGGGTTTTCCCATGCCTGGTTTCTTCGTCTTAATATAATCATTGAGAATTCATTTCCACTACTTCCAATTACATAAACTCCCCATTCTACTTTAGAGGAAAAAAAAAAATTCCCCTATGTCTGTTAATAGTATGTTTTTCTATTCTCTCAGTGGTCTGCATGTCAGCATTATAGTGTTCCATAGTGTTTCAGTTTATTGTAGTTTTCCACTTTATAAATAATTTAAATGTGAGATTCACTGTTTGCTCTGACAATGAAACACAGAAAGCAATTGTTTCTGGTTTATCTGTAATCCTTAGGACACATTTGTCCTTTAAAAATATCTTATTTTCTCCAGTGACCATTTGCTATTTGCAACTGAACCAAAAGAAAAAAAAACAACTTACTTCTTAAATACTAGATTTAAAAATGAACATGACCTTAAATATATAACTGGATTGAATTCATCCTGCTGAAATAGGACAGGCTTAACCAGAATAGTTCTCAGGAAATGTTTTAAAACATCAGGCATTTTAATAACAGCCTGTACTAAATTTAACTGGTTCTTTATAAAACTGATGCCCATTATCTCATGGTTTTAAATTTTGAAATGCATTATTTTCTTTGATATTTCCAATTGCTTCACCACTGACTGTTTAGTTTGTTCCCTCCACAGTTTCTCTGCTGTTGATAACAACACTGTGTATCGCAAATCTGTACTGTGCCATATCTCCCTCTAGCACAGGGGAGGAAATCTTAATCCCTATTTCCTGCTGCTGTCTCTCCTTCTAAAGAGGCAGATCAGTAACAAAGGAGCTGCAGTTCTCATAAAACTGTCCAAATATTAAAATGGTTTAATCTTCTACTAGGAAAAGCCAGAGAGTCTCACCACATGCCTTACTTTTTACTGCACTTTGATCCTTTGTGCAAGCTACAAAAATTCAGAATTTCAGGTCTGCGATGTTTGAATGAATGAAGAAAAAATCCATTATCTCCTTCAAACTCATGCAGAAAATAAAGGATATTATTTAGAATCCACAGTAACATTAACAGTGTCAAGGTGGGAAAACTTTTTTATCCTTCTCAGGCCCCAGAGCAAGTGTTTACATGAATATTAGCTCTGAGATATGTTTTACATGAAGTGTTTCCTGGTTTAGTTGATCCTGTACAACCTGGGTGATCAATTATTTCTATTTTCCAAAGCCCCATGCAAACATAGTGAGATTTTGATCTGTATAAACAAAACCAGTGAGGGAGAAGTGAGGAGTGCTGAAATGAAGGATGTGTAAAAATGACCACGTGAAGCCCGATCAAAGAACTGGGTGTCTAATGGGAGATGGAGTAAGGGAGCTTGAGGGAAAGAATACAACAAATGGGACAAAGGTAGAGAGATCCCTTTCCTAGCCAACTCTCCCAGCTTCTGACAGCCCATGACTTATGGACTTCTTGAGTAAGTAGTCTTCTCAGGAACACCTTGCTTATTAATCGTTCACACACCCTTGAGTAATTGGTCTAATACTTTTTTCGACTTTGAAACACAGCCATCAGAAATTACAGTGTATGATAAAGTATTCCTTGTTGATTTTAACATCCCATTTAACACTTTATTTGGGTAGCATCTGATCTTGCCCTTGTGAAAAACAGTGAATTGTTCCTGATTCACCTACTCCCCTACATTTACAACTGTGTAGACATCTGTCCTGCTTCCCTTGGAGTCGTCAACTTTTTCTAATCTGAAGACCCTAGTGTTATCAGTTCCACGTCAGATGGCTGTGCTGCATACTTCTTAAACTTCTCACCTCTTTCTCAGCCTTTCCAGTTCTGCTATATCACCCATTTCTGGCACTGCCATCAGGACTGCATGTGAAGCCAAGGCAGAGGTGCACAGATGGTTTTACACAACAGCTTGGCCAACTGCAGCACCTGCTGCTCAACTCTCTCTTTAGGAAGGAAGAGGAATTCTTACAAGAAAAAACAGCTTAAAGTCATTCACCAGTGCCCATTTTCCAACTAAAGCAATCATTTTAGTCTGCCATAATTACAGTAATACCAAGAAATTTAGGATTTTGGGGAAAATTAATTATGCTTCTTTTTTAGATGATCTGATAGAAGCTTGCTTGTGGGGGTTTTGTGCTCAGGTATAAGAATGATGAGAAGAGTCCATTTCTGGCAACTTGGAGATTTGGGCTAGGCCACTTTTATGTAATTTGTTTGGGTTGTTGGGGTCATTTGCTTGTCTGTTTTCTTCCAAGGATAATAAACATTATGGGACTGTATTTTAATTGCAACAAGGGCAGATGAAGATTCTCTTTTAAAATTTAATATAACTTTTTTACCACTTAACCCATTTTAGCATTCCACTTGAAATGTGTTTTCTTACCACACTGCCATCTCCAGCTACATCTCAGTAAAAGCTGCAGCTTTTACTAATTTTAAGGACAGGAATCCACACTTGTTCATGTTAATACAGAGCTGAGGAGCTCATCTACAGAGGTGCCATTCCTTTTCACCTGCTCCCAGAGACTGACAGGCAATCCCAAATGAAACTCATTTCCTCCTTACCCTGAGGAGGGGGAGAGGTGGCAGGTTCTAAAGACAGTTTGGCTTTGCAGCTGCAAGGAGCAACTTGCTATGGCTCCTCGTTCTTCAAGAAGACATTTATTCATGGGCATGTGCTTTACTCAGATTTTTTAATGACGGGAGAAAACGATAGGGAGAACATCTAGCTAAACCTGTACTGATTTAACACTCTTTTTTCTCTTTGTTTTCTTTCTCTAGGGTTGTGATAGACAGTTCTCAGGACAAACTATTTGCTCTGTGAACAGTTTTCCAGTAATCAGTTGTTAAACACTGCCTATACAATGGTCCTATGAAGAAACAGCATCACAAAAAACCAGGGAGTGTAAAGTAGCAAACCTTGTGTTCTAATAGTCAATTGCATCATCTCCATCTACTGGCCAGAAGAAACTAGCTGGAGCACAGAAGTGCTGAACTATAACTACTGCATCCATGCACTTCTTCACACTAACTATTTAAAAAAAAAAAAAAAAAAAAAAAAGAGCAGCGCAATTTTGGAGGGGGGTTTTATTGTTTGTTTTCCAGGAATACCAACTCCTAAGCAGACAAAACTTCACAGTAAAAATGTCTCTTAGTATTTTATTCTCAGATATTTAAAAATGGTGATGTCGCATAATTTATTTCAAGTAATTCAGGCAAGGTTATTTTCCCTGATTCAAGATCCTGTGTTACATTATTCTTCATTAATCTGAATCCAAAATGCGAAGTATATTCCAAGCTTTTTTTTTTTTTTTTAGTTGAAAGATTAGCATTAGTTTTTAAGAGAGTATATGAGTTGAATATTAAACCTTCTAATTAATTTACATCAAATCCTATCACTGCAGAATAGGACAGTATGGGTATTAAGGAACAGCGGTTTTTTTAACAGCACACATTACATGAAAACCCCTATTTCACAAACATTTTAAACAAAACTTTCTCTTGCTACTTAGGAAAAGATCAGCCATACATTTAGTGCAGAAATAGTGAGTTGAAGTAATATCCCGTCTTTTTGGCTCCTTACCCACCATCAAAAGACACTGGCCAACTGCAATAGGTAGCAAGCAGAGGTAATGGTGTTGGCAAACAGAGACAAGTGATGACTTTCCAGATCAAATTTGACTGAAGTTAAACTTCTAATTCCTGTCAGTCACTGTAAAGTCGGGAACACTTCACTATCTCCTCCTGGGTAATGATCCCCTGGGGAGTGTCTGCTAACATGTATCCTTCCCAGTCTTCTGAAAGAAAATTCCAAAATTCCATTCCAGCACCAGTATGGCTCATTTGATGCCTCAGGGGAGTTTTGAACCTCCTCTGCTAGCAAGAAAACACACCACCACATCCTCCAAAAAAACCCCCCACCAAAACCCCTGAGGGCATTCACTGCTTCCTCTTAACTTTTGGGTATTCATCACTAAGGAAGTTAAATTCCACTACATGTGCTTGTGTGCATGTACATCACTGTTCCATCAGCTTAAGTTATTCTTAAACCGAGTGGTAACAATACTAAACTCAAAAGACATTCTGATTTCATGGTTTCGCAGCCAGAAAAACTCCCTGCACCTGAAGTGAGGTCATGGGCAGCTTATGGAGTAATAAAGCAAAGTCATAAAAGCCAAAACCGACTTCTATCTCCTAGGCACTACCTTACATTCCTGAAAGCACAGAGAAAATATGTCACTGGTCTGAACCAGAGTGATAGGGAAAGATCTGTTGCAGAGATTGTAGAAACAGTCTCCTCAGAGCTGAAACCGTAATTCCCTGCCTCCAAACCAAAGAAATTAATTTCACACTAACTCTAGCCTTGCAAGAGCTCATGAGGAGGAGATACCATCCCAGGATGCCTCTCCCAGGCTGCTGAGTGCTGAGAGGTGATGTGGCTTCTTCTCTATCAATAATTACAGAGATCAGAATCAATCTAGGAGCAAAATTTCTGAACTTGTAACAAATGTAAAGACCAAACATTTGGGCCACATGGGCTGGCTGTGAGGAACAAGACTTCAAGTGCCTTTGAAAAGCAAATACTCTGATACACAAAAGTGATCTAAAACTCAAGAGAGAAACCTAGATTTCTGCTAGAGTAAGCGTATTGTGACTGAGGTTAGCATTTTTGTATTCAAACATATGAAACACACAACTTTCATGTCCTGAGTGGGCCTTCATTCCTCACATCTCCTTTGCATCATAAAAGATGCTGTAGAAACCTTTTCCTGAATGAATTCCATGACTTTTATCCAATACTGAGCCCATGCCTCTGAAGTCTCAACAGATGTTAAGCTGTGTCGAGAGATATTTTTCCTGGAAGTAACACAAACACTTTCATTATAATAAAAAAGGGGAAGGATCTGTACTAAACAGATGCTTATATCCTGTTTACTGCTTCTTGGAAAACAGGTAATGCATTTCTTGGAATTTAAGATACCATCCAGCCCCACACAAGTAAGTACCATTAGCTAAGTTAGCGAAGTAAGAGCAAACCAAATGATTCAATAGTAAAGGCTAAGGCTGCTTCCCCAAGATGCACAACAAAATACTTCCAAGTTGAAAAAATGTGGAGTGGCAAATACTTTACTTTTGTATTATTTTTAATAGCACACTTGTATTTGGAAGACTCAGTGTACGTGTGCACCCTTACAGATACCACTAAGCCAAAAATGAAGCTCCAGTTCAAGAGCCTGAGGGAGCTACAAAGCCAATACATACCATGCATACACAGAGTCAATAGGATTTTCACCTTCCTTAATTCTTTATTTCATCAAAAATTCCAACTGTGCAACACATTTTACTCTCATGCATGTACTCCATACATGAGACTGGTAGTTCTAGATGTGTAGAGAATAACAGACAACATTTGGCATAACAAAAACTGTTCTATGCTGGGGAATACCAGCCCTTGCACTCAGCATTACTTTGAAGTCTCTGCAGAGAAAAAGCAATGACAGAATGCCACAGCAGTACACAAACCCCATGTTGAAAGCATGAAGTCTACAAGTCACTTTCTTACATAGATTTTGCACAGGATTCTCAGGGGGATCTTGTAGGCAAAGCCAGGCAAACAAGACTAGACATTTATCTGAATATCTGTCATGAACAACCTAGAGCTGCAAACCAAAAGCAAGTAGTTTCACCTTCAGAACAATAAGAACAGATGGGAGTTTAGATGGGAACACACCCACGCTTCAGGAGATGAGCTACTTTTCAAAGCAGTGCTCATGAATAGTTACTGTCATATGCTTATTAAATCAGCTAATGGAACTCCAGTGTTGGAACAGTGTCCAATGTGTGGGGAGTTTTCTAGTTGTGTTTTGCTGCTAAATACAACTTTGAACACTTGTGTGGATGTCCAGGGTGGATTCAGTACCTCTTTGTTTGGCCAAAGCAGAGCCTGCTATTGTTTGCAGTGCTCTTTATGCTACATTAGGTACATCTCTTAAAATAAGCAATGGCTGAGCAGTTTGTTAAAGCAAGATTGGAGTTACACCCAGGAAAAACGCTTGAATTAAACTACAGGCCTTAACTGTGGTACAGTACCACAGTTCAGATTGCTTCAGCTCTTTCCTAAGGATGACACTATTTTTTCATAGCTGCAGATAAAGCTACTGATCTACTATACTTTCTTTGGGCAACAGTACTTCAGTGAAGTGGAAGAACAGGAATTGTTGGCTGCTTAAAAATTCTGTATTAAGGGACCAGAAAGCCATGATGATTGAACCAGACAGTTTTTAAATAGGTGGAAAGGGAGTGTAAAGTTTTTAAAGGTTGTGAAACTTGAGAAAAATGCTACAGAAGATTTTGGATTAACCCTGACAAGTTCAGTGAGGCAGGCAAGAGATCTCTAGGTGTGTCCTGGAACCAATGTACCTGGCAGGCTGACAGACTGACTCAGTGTCCTTTGCTTTGACAAAATGATTGTTAACAAGGTAGAAGCAACTGCAAAAAGTTGCTCAGAGCTGGCTCCGGTACGCAGAGCAACCCCATCTCCTCGTTCTATTTGTTCTCTTTACTTGGACTGAATGGAAGAACAGAATATTACAGTTGATCCATTAGGAGAGCAATTCAAATGCTGCTCTCTTACGTTACAGAGAGCCAAAACTGATGCTGTTTCAGGGTAATACCAAATACACTACAATTTTCTCCATACAGTGTTAGCTCAAAGAGGAAAAAAAAAATCTAAGCCTGAAGCTTTGAGAAAAAGTACAAAAATCATGCTGCAGGGAAAAAAATTACATGTCTTAGACTGAGGGGAAACTGATATAACAAATACTTAAAAAAAATCAAACCCCCCAAACAAGAAAGATGATAGATATAACATCGCTCAATTGTAGTCAGGACCAGTGCTTGAGATAACTGACTTGACTTACTAGTTCTCTCATAATATTGGCATTTAATCTTTAACATGTTATCTTTGAGATGTATGAATGCTTAAATTTCTGTCAACACAAGATAAACAATACTGAGCAAAATGAAAACTGGACCAGAAAACTGCCACAAAATTTGTGGCCCTGTTTCAGTTGCCTCTAACCAAACTACACTGTCAACTCATAGGGTTAAGGCAGTTTGTCTCCGAAATATCTGGATATAATGGTCCTGGGCTGGTTTTGGTGCACCTCATTCTGTAATGTCTTCTTTTCTGAAACATTTCCAAAAACAAAACTAAGTTTATTCTTTAGCAAGAGAGGCATTTATTACAGGTAAAGTTCTACCCTTTCTTGTCATAAAGGAAGAAAACTTATACCCTCTTTGAAAATATTTTCTGTTTCAAGAGACAATTGAGATCGACTTGAAGAACACTTCAGAAAAAAAAACTAAGCTTTTTAAAAATCAATATATAAACTAACAGCTTTGAAGTAACAGAGTGTAAAAACATCACTCACCTTTGTTAGAAATCAGACACTCTATGCTTATGTTTGCTGGTAAATGTTGTATTGCTCTCGCAGTACCAGAAAGACCTGAGAAGGTTTTTTTGATTCTTTCAGGTCAGACTGTCAACTGCATGATTGTTTTGAATAAAACACAGGCTACTGCAACAGGATCGCTGCCTGCCAGATCACGTTGCACATTTTCAGCTGCAACAACACTACAATTTATAAGTTAAGAAATGCAATTTCATCTGAACATGAAAAACATTTTAAAGTCAAGATATGTAAATTTACTGTCATACAAGGAATGCCATTAAGTTTCCCTTCTACACATTCGGGTGAAAAATTTGTTAAAAAGCCAAGAAACAAAAAGCATAAAATCTGTAATAGGCAACAATATACAAAGTTTCAAATATAAAATTGAGACTTGTATAGTTTGTTATTTGCATTTTTTTCACAAGAGTAAATTAAAAGAACCACACATCACTGAACTTCTACACAAGCTTCTTGTGTTTCAATGTCATTTATTGAGGAGTGAATGAGATACTGTCAGACATGCCAAAGAGACTTCACATTCAAGGGCTGGAAGCTGAACAGCTTTCCTCATTGAGTCACTGTACAAGTTGTTTTTGGGAATAAAAAGTGCGATCAATGAGGTCTTCATGCTCGATGTTTGTCTTCAGTTTTTCGTATTTTGATCTACTAAGTTGTTGGGCAGAAGGACACTTTCTACCCTACAAAGACTCACACTCCAATTAATACAATTAACACTAGATGTAGAGAAACGTTTATCTGTTATAACGTACATCTACTGCTGAAGATCTTATGTCTAATGAGAAAATTTGTCTTGTTTCCCTTTCACCATCGTATGGATGGCTTATACCGTTAGAAAAATACTCTTCAGTGCTATTGTAGGGTTTACAGGAAACTTCTTCCATGTGTGGGATAGAAACCGATTTAAACACCGTTCTGAAAGAATGCTTCTCCCTGCTGCCACTGCCTGTAGGTTGCGGAAGAATGGCCTACACGCACTACAGTTCTGTTTTTACTCAAAAAAGAAACAAAAGAAACCTAAACAATAGGGTAAACGTTTATTTGGAGTTAGTTTTCTTGCAGATGATAATTAAGGCCCTTCAAGCAGAGTTTAGGAGCTCCTGTATGGCTGCCTGTTGATCTGCATTGAGCTGTGATATGCATTCTGTCCACAGTCCTCCGGATGTCTAGAAAACAAATGAGAAGTGGTCTTTATGCAGGCTGACAAGCATCCAAGGCACATCCCAAACTTTCCTATGTTTACAAAGCTCAAAATTCACTCAGCTTATTCCTGTAATATATATGCCCTAGAGAAGAGACTGACATTTTCAGTTACACGCGGTGCTACAGAGGTTCAACTCGAGATGCTCCAGAAGGCTGAACGGCAGCAGAGTAATTGATTTGAAACTCCTGGGAACTCCCTATAGCTAAGTGGGTCAATTGACAACTGAATGAATACTTTTATGTTAAGCACAGCCTAAATCACTTGCTCTGTGCTGCACTGACATTAACAGATCAATGATCAAGCCAAACTGAACCCTGCCTCCATGCGAGAGTGCTTTGGGCACTGGTGCAGCAGTAACACACTCAGGGCACTGATTACAGCACAATGTGCTACGGATGCTACGTGTAGATGTGCAAAATTCTGCTGCCAACACACAGCATTGCTCTGTAGTGGAAGGAAAGGTAAATTACATCCCAGAGAGACCTACACAGCATTTATCTGGGTAAATGTAAACCCATCATCTGTGTTACCACAGCCCTTAACTGAGACATCAGCTTCTAAAGTCACCATCAGCAGGCTGGTTCTAATGGTATCAGTATATGCTGATAATTAAACAAGATTGGAAAAAGAGTATTTATTCATTTATCAGTAGAGGCTGGAAGCAACTGGCACCCTGCTTTCTTGAGGACAATGACAGGAAAACAAATTGGAGGTGACTGAACTATAGGTCTTCAGATTGGCCTTTGAGTTAACAGTATACTTGAAGTAAATTAAAAAACCACCAGCTTAATTTACATTTGGTATATTTTACATTCAGTTATATTATAATGCCCTTCTCTCTCACATTTAAAAACAAAGTGGATTCACAAAATTCAAAACCAAAGGCTCTCAAATTAAAGTTTGTGGTTTCTAGTTCTAAATAACATTAGGCATTTAGATTCTCAATGTATGATGAAACACTGCGAAATTAAATGTGTATTTCTGAAAAACATTTAAATTGATACTTCACACTGAAATATTTCTGGCCTGAGATTACCTAAGCATGAGGAAAAAGGTTTATATTCAATTCCAATTACGACCATAATATTGCTCATGTCAGACACTGGCAGTGAAACAGCCAAGTCTTTCACCTGAAATCTGGGAAGCAGCAGCAGGCAGACTTGCTAGCAACTACAGAGCCTTTAAAACTCCTATCATAGGATGAAACATTTACAGCACTTTAGTAAAGACAAAATATTATTTGTGAAGAAAGACAGGATTGTTATCAGCGTGCTAAAATTATACTTTTTAAAAGAGATGACTTTTTTTCCTCCACAGTCTGAAGGTAAATCATTTAGCCAATGCTGAAGTCTTGTTTCACATTAATGTTCCTGTCATTCCTGGCCAAAACAAAACTTTGCTGTACACAACTAATCTACACATTTATAGGCCATTGTATTGTTAAGAATTAATTATTATCTAACCTTGATGATTTGAGGTAAAGTGAACAAATGCATTAGCATACCCTAATACAAAGTCCTATTCCCAGACTTTCACCAAGGATCTGTATCTGTCAGCCAGAATCTAGAGCAGCACTTACAACATCTTCACTTTGAAACTTCGCTCAATTGCTTTCTCTTTATGCCTTCAGAATTGTAACAAGTCATTTTCTACCAGACATAATGGATCTGGCAGGCTGATACACTCATCCAAGTGAATCCTTTCCAACATCAAGTATTCCTAAAATTCTTGGACAATAATTGAAGAGCTCCCTGTGTTTTTATGAGTGACATGCTTGCCAGTCACACTTCTTTCTAGCATTAGGTGCTACATCCACCCAACAAGATTTGGCCCTGTGTCAGACCTGCCCTATTGCACTATCACAACACTGTAGAGAAATGCTGCTTAAACACTTGGACATCCCCATCACCATTAAGTTACTCATAGCATAAAGGAAGTAAACCTTAAGGCAGTTCCCCAAAGGAAGGGGGGCAGTCACGAATATTTGCAATGGTCTAAAAAAGGCAGTAGTAAATGACTTGTGGTTTGCACTCATTTTCTAGCACAGGATCCAAGCCTCTGCTATACTAAGTAACTTATCACAGGGTGCTGGGGACCCTTACAAAAAAAGTATCTTGAATCAAATCCTGCAGTACACAGTTCATTGATAAAAGGACACAGAGATTTCTCTCCAGATTTTAATTTCTGTTTCAGAAAAAAATCCACAAAAACCTAACACTAGCTTGCATGTTAACTGCCTAGCTGCACATACCTACTTTTTTTTTTTTTTTCATTAAAAAGCTTTATTCAAGTACAAATTTCACCAGGTTTTATCATTAATTATTCAAGGAATGCCCAAGGATCTCCAAGAGCACTGGCTGAAGTGTTATTCTCCACGGAGTCAGTGCTCTCAAAACTGGCTTAACAGTTTGGTTACTTTTGAAAACAGATTCTGAATGTTCCCTCTATACTAAAGCAAGCATTTATTTACCTGCACTTGGCGAACAACATTGGCCAGCCGCTTGGTACATGGATCTTCATGTTTGATAGCTTCATGAATTTCACCATCCGCAATTATACCAAGTATTCTGGGAAGGTTGGAGTTGTTGGGACCGAGGACAACTGGGTTATTGCTGTTACAATCAAAATATATACAGATACAAATAAATTAATGTTTAGCTAATCAATGTAAGCATTTTACATGTTAGTCGAGTGACTTTGTATGATCTTATTGTAAAGCTGCTTATTTACATTTAAGTTTCACACAGTTGAGTAAGTACACACAGCTTTTTTGCCAGCTGACAGAATGTTCCCACTACTGTTAATATTTAACCAGTTGATTCTCTAATCAGCCAAAACTTTATCAGAAAGAAGTTCCGAACTTTACAGAACAGCTGAGTTCCATGCAGATGGAACTGTAAATAATGTGACAGAAATGCTCTGCCTAAAAGGCCTTATTCCTCTCTCTCCTCTGGTCTGTCAGTAATGCAAGGGGGAAACTTGCATGACTCTCACTGACACAACAGGCAAGCAGTTCTGCTCCCTCTTTCCAAGCCAAATGTTGGAGTAGGAGTACTAGCAACCAGCAATCTCTGTGGAAAATATTATCTACCTTCTAGCCCTGCCACCTACCACTGCTGTAGCACAGAGGCTGTTGAACGTAGGACTGGCAGATCTCCAGGGAAGTAGGTGGCCAGGCTGAGCCATCTGCACAGAGATGGCTACAGAAGTACACTAGAACTGCAGTTCCCCATTTCTATATACCTGTGTGCATGCCCACCTGTCAGCACTATTATGGAGTCTCTGGACAGCTGTTCTATTACCAGTCTAGGGACCTCACTTGACACCACTCATTTTGAGACTTCGCCTCAATATTACACCAAAACATAAAAGATATTCACAAAGTAGATGAGACTGTAGGAAATCTAAGTTACTTCCTTCATATTTATTTCCTAAGACGTAATACAGTGCCACCTATAATGTGGCTACTACATAACGCCTCAGAGGCTGACATTCTTTCATTCAGTTATGAAGTGCAACTTGCACCCATACTAGAGTGATTATCTTTTTTTTTTGTTTTTTAATCGAGTGACCTATGGGAGGGAGCACAAATCTAAAGAACAAGCTATGCAACAAGATGCTTTCAATAGTAACTGAAATAATTATCACAAACTTATTGAGGGAAATAAAACTGCACCATGAATTTATCCACATTATTTCTCTATATTTCACTTTGTTGATGCTCTAGCTTTCAAGGAGCAAAAAGCTGCAAAACTACTTCAGAAGGTTAAAAAAAGAAGGCTGCAAGAGCATGCATACTGCTCTTAAATAAAAAGAATGATCAGTTATTAGTGCTGATATGTAAGAAGAGTATAAAAAATTTTCCTGAAATTTTCTGTAGAAGTTCTCTGATGATCCTTTCCCACCATGTACACATAAAGCAGCCAGGTTCTTTTTCCAGCCATACAGATCTTTGTCAGGATGAGGAGAATGACTATTGAAAAAGGCAGCACTAACATCAGGGAAGGCCTTCCAAATTATCTTTAAAACATATACGGATTAACTTGGCAGTTTCTCAGTTTTGGAAAAAGAATGCCATGAAAAAGAAGCCTGCACACAGGCTTACTTTCTGCATTAGTGCGATGACTTTGCCTTACCTCTCGAGTAAGTCACACAGATAGTTGAAAGTATGAACAGCTTCTTCTTTGTCTTCATGAAGTGGAAGCCACGATAACCAGTGTGGGAGGACTTCTTCAACATTTATACAGTCAGGCTTGAACTTCATTATCTTTCCTACAGCTGAAATGCAGTTTTCTGTTGCATTGACATTCTCTTTGGTTTTGGCATCTGGTGACTGAATGACTCTCACCAGCAATGGAAGCGCCTCTAATGGTTAAACAACACAAGAATAAAGTTTAATGCATGATGAAGAATGCTTTAGTAACATGACAAATTCTACATGAGACAAGAGCATGTATAAAACCAATACTTTTTGTGACTCAAATACCAAAATCCAATCATTTCAACGTTCCACTACTAGGTTCTTCTCTGCTCAATAATTATCATATGAAAACCAAACAGATAAATAATGCTCTTCAAGGAAACACAAGAGAACAGCTACTGCAAGAGTTTGATTTTTCTTTAGAAGTTCAAGAAAAATAAAATCTTCCCATGTCTCTCAATTGGAGTTATGCAATCTAAAATATACAAGACACTGTAATTCCTAAGTAAAAACATAGATAACAAGCATTATCTTTTTAATCGAATAGGCTCTACAAACACAGGATGAGGAAAAGCACTGCTAAGGAGACAGTTATAATAATGTGAACTGTAGTGCATATGCCTACAGCGTATGCCTACTGTACATCTATGGCCTGTGTGCACATACATATATAAAAATATATATAAATAAAAATATATCTATTTGTATGTATGTATGTACACATTCACACCTCCCACCACCAAAAGGTGCCCTAGGAAAAGCTTGTAGGAGTAATCTCATCTGGTGAATCAAGCTAGTGTGGTTTAGATTGCATAAATCAAGGAAAGGAAATGCCTTTCAATGAAGGAAAAATGCCAATTCTCTTGCTGGGTTAATTGCAATTACATTTTTTATTAGTCACATGGGTAACCACACGCACACTTCTATATGAACATTAATGTCACATGTTTAGTTACTAGTGTCCATGCAGACTTTAGAGTGCTCTGCATGCATGCAGAACAACTGTTATTGTGTTCTTCTGCTTAAATAAAATGCTAAAGAGGTGAAACTCTACATCAGCACAGAAAACAGGTTGTGGAATTGTGCAGAAAGCACACTTCAGAATAACTCCAATTACTGAGGAAAAGTAAGATCTTGCACTACTGCATTTTGATAAGTAGCAGCTTTGCAGTTAAAGAATACACAAAGACACTTGCTATATTAACTCCACTGAATTATATTTTTGAAGAATTCAGCAGCTATGGAAAAATATCATTAACCCTAAGCTAGACAAGGATACTTTCATGGGGCTGATAAACATTACAGAACTGCAGAAACACTGGTCATCAGATCCAGTAGCTTGTATATCAAATGCAGGATAATAATGCCGGATTATTCTGCAAAGCAGAATTTGTTTCAAAGAAGGCTACAATGTCCAGGCAGGCTGGGTCTGCATTTTGCACCTCAGGTTTTCATGACTGCTGAAGCTAAAACTCATCTATGTTTCTTCACTCCCTAACACTAATGGATGACCGTGTAGGTATGTGTGTCCTTGCAGCTGTAAAATTAAGAGACCATCAAAATGAATCAGCATAATTTCCTCCCTACAGCTTAGCAGACAGATAATTTTCTTCTTATCTATACAATAGACCCATTCCACATAGGTGTTGGGTTAGATATTCCTTAAAAAAACCTTTTGTCTATGAAAGACCATGTTTTATAAAAATAATAGGTGTTTATCAAGGACTAACTGCTCCGCCAAGTTCTGAGACCACTGATGTGATTTAGGAAGAAGCCCTTGCAGTTGATTAATACAATTTTCACAGAGAACAGATGATTATAGTCTTCCACCAACATAACAAATAGAAGCAACATTGATGGTTGCATCAATTGTAACCTTGTAACCTCATTTAGAAAGTTACATAGTTTTTCCTTCCATTTTATTTCTTTGCTCTTTACTGATTCTGGTTTTAGTGCTTTTGGTTCATCATAATGTAGCTCATGTGCCATTTACAAGTTCTCTCTATATTCCTCTATTTTTTCAACTGACTACCAAAAATGGTTCATGTTAATAAATTAATACATCTGCTTTTTCTTAACATACTGCTACAAACTTGCAATAGAAAGATATGTCAGCGCTATATATCAATCAATAAAGAAATTAAATTATAAATAAAAGCTCACAAACATTACGTTTTTCAGAGAAGACAGCAAAACCCATGGGGTAGAAAACTTCTCATGCCATGGATTTGCTTTGTTTCTAATCACAGCACATCTTCATCTATTAAAATAAATCACAAAATTCTTTCATGTATGTACAAAAGGATTTAGAATACTTTTGAGGTGCCTGCTAACAAAACATATGCTTAAAGGAAAAAGGCTATTTAATCTAAAGTTCAATGAAAGAAGAAGCCGAGTGTCTGGGTTTAATCAGGGATTATTTGTTCAAATACTAAGAAAAGGATCAAAGATGCCACAAAGTTTAAGAGGAGTAAGGCAAATTCTAATGAATGAAAAATAAAACTAAGATTTCAACAGATGTTAAAAAGCCCCAAAAGTTTCAAAATTAGAACTGTCTAGACAATTCTAAATGTTAATGCTCTTAATGTGCCACTGCTGCTTTTTTTCTTTCTTTTCTAAAAGACACCTCATCCTGATTGTTACCATGTAACAATAATTGACATTAACAATGAAAATTACAACCCTGATTGATGTAGATAAGATTTGTGTTAAAGTCATGATTTATCCCTAGCAGATGATTCTTATTTTCTTACATCGTTTAATTCAGCTTTCATTAAAGATTCATGTGAAACACATATTTAGTTGACTAAACATTTTCTTAAAAAATAGGAAAAAATTCTGATAAGGGATGCTACTTAGTGTGCAAAATTAACTCTGGTGAATAGCAAAAAGAGTGCAAGCAGACAATAATTTCTTTCAATTTAGGATTAATTTGAAGTTTTAGAGAAACTCAAAACATTCAGAAAGAAAGCAGACCAAGATAAGTACTATCACACTCATTTCACTTCTTATTTAACAGAAATTAGGCGCTTTCTTTATATATAACAGGAAAGCATAGAGCCTCGTTAGGTGTATTCTAGGCTATTCCATAATAGAGATAATTTGTATAATTCTTCCAGACATCCAAGTGGTTTTGCACTAATATGGAACCCCTTTAGTATTAATAAAAAGCATCTACAAGACAGGCGTGTATCAGAAAGCTGTTCTTTATGAAATTAACATGTGCATGTCAGACCATATCTTAAAAAAGAATATGTTAAATAAAGTTTGCTAAGCAGTAAGTGCTGCAACAGAAGTGCTAAGCAGAATGATAATAAAAGCTGAAGGAATTCAGATACTTTATTAAGCCATCATTAGTCTACCACACAGGTTATACTGGCAATCTATTTCACTGCCATGGGGAAGAGACCTCATCAACCAAAAGTCAAGTAATTTTTAAGTTCGTTTGCTCCCACCAAATCACACATTCAAATAGTTTTATCAGATGCAGGTACGTACCTGGGCAAAAAGGACGGTAGCTGTCCCCCCCGAATTGTGCCATAACTCCAACGCCGTAGGCAGCTGCTTGCCTGACCTCTGGGCTGTTGTCACACACTGACTCCAGCATTGGCCTCAGGAAGTATTCCGCGTACTTGAATGAGGCTGGGCTGCAGTGCTCTACAACGTCGTCAAAAATGCACAGCCCCCACTGCCGGTCTGGCCACGGCCTGTGTGGGCACTGCATCAAAAAAAGGTAACATTTGGGACACCTTAAAATTTTTATACAGCCAATGAGTATATCAACAGAACAAGCACAGGAATGGTGGTCTAGTACTTGTGTTAAAAGCTTCCTGGATTAAACTGAATCCTACAAACATGTAATTGTCTGCAGTCACACTTGCAACAATATCATAAACAAAACAAAATTGAGATGCCTATCTGAACTTATTGAAAGAATAATGATCTTTGGCCAAATCCTTTCCACCTCTATTTCACACTCCATTACATATTTTAATCTCAATTTTTCTCCAAGAGTCTGGAACACTTTTTTGTCCCTTCTCTTGAAATTCATTTTAGAGAACATTAGACACTCTCAGGGAAATTAAATTTCTCAAAACAGTTGTACGTGTCAATGATCCTAGGTCTTGCAACCAAAAATTTTGAGTACCACAACAGTGCAGCTGCACAAAAAGCATAAGGTAATCACTTCATTCTTGATCCAGAATGATTCTTCAACCATGTCTATTTCGTAAAACAGGAATTACTACGTTTTATCTACCAAGTTGTCTAAGATTAAAGCATGGAAAGCCTATTAACCCATCCGAAAAAAAAAACAATTAAATTCAAATCAAAGGAAAGCAAGGTACTTACAATTAGGTTGACAATTAGTGGAAGTAACCTTTCAAACCATGGCAGTACCTTCTCCTTATAACTGCTGAATATTGAGTGCAAAATGTCTGATACTTTAGTCAAAATATAAACGTCACTGTCATCCTGAAAGGAAAAGGATACAATTCACATTCAGACTAATTATCTTTAAAATAGCGGAACTCACATGAAATGCCAAGGTGTCCCAACTAATGGAATAAAGTTGGTTTGTGACCTTTTTTGTAAAACAAAAGTTTTCAAGTTCACTATTTCAACTGTTAGTATAATTACAGAACGATAGAATCACAGAATGGTTTGGGTTGAAACAGACCTTGAACTTAGTCTAGTTCCAATCCCACTGCACACATAGGGACACCTTCCACTAGACCATGTTACTCAGAGCTCCATCCAATCTGTCCTTGAACACTCCCAAGGATGGGGCATGTACAACTTCTCTAGGTAACATGTTCCACTGCCTCAAGGCACATCCATTTGTTACTGATTTCCTTTGGGACACTGAGGCACTGAATGGAATTCTATTGATATTGCAATCCAGTCAATTCCTTATCTGGTGAATAGTCCATCCATCAAATCCATATCTCTCCATTTAGTGACAAGGATCTATAGTGTGTAACCCTGTCAAAGGCCTTGAGGTAAGGGCTACATAAACATACTCTGGGACCAAAGGTATATATCCAAATGTTACTGATTACCATATGGTAATTTTGTCCATATGGCAAGTGATATTCTGGTGCCACTCCTTTCACAGGGTAATGCAGACAAGCCTTCCTTCAGACTTTACAGAAAAAATACAGCAAACATTTAAACATTTAAAAAAACCATGTTGCAACTCTGTTGCAAAGTATGGATTCAGTTTTTCTGAAACTGCTGCTTGCTCACATTTTCTTTCATTATCAGTACAGAATGAAGCATTAAAAAAAAAAAAGATTAACAAACCATCCAAGTCACCGTCTACAGGAACGAACAGTAAACATTGCAAAGAAAGGAAGGAAAATCAGGAAAGGGTCTTGGTTCAGAACCTGAATTTTGTTATTTTTTTATTCCAAGCAGTATGAAGGCAACAGAAATCTATCCTCCTGAATGCTGGCCTAGTGTTCTCAAAGGAAAGGGGCTCAAAACCCACATTGTTATTAAAGACAGTATTTACACATAGGTGCACGATTTCCTAAGATACACTCTGGAGTCTACATACAAGTTAAACTCCTGTAATCAAGCTTCACACCTGCATTGTGTGGCAAAAAAAAGTTTTAGTTCTTAAATTTACTGAGTATCTTTTGCCTCATGTTAGGAGCAGAAGTGATTTGTTATTCTTTATTACCCTCTCCATACCAATAATGATTTAGTTAAACTATCATATCTCTTCTACAATCGCCCTCAAACTAAAAAGTCGCTTTGGTATTCTCTCCTACAGAAACACATTATGTCAGCTATTTATCCTGCCATCCTTTGATACTATTTCTGGGCTATTCTTTTTGAGACAAGTTTCTGATGTGATATACCAGATGTCTAGGAATCAGAGGTATGCTCAAGGTTAAGAGCCACCCAGCTCATAAGGCTCAAAGATAAAGCAAGTCAGCAGGGCCAGGCCTTAGATTAAACACTCTGGTGTTGAATCTGCATCACTGATAAAGTCATCTAAGAATTGCTGAGAGGATGAAGAAAATAAAAAGCTACATCCCAAACTTCTTATTTCAGTGTACTGGAAAATGAAACTTTTTCTAATTCTAATATTTTCTAATTCACGCATGTCATGTGACTAATGTCTTACTGAAGTTTTGAAGGACTATAGCAACAGAACATTCTTCTAGGAAGGAGTAATTCTGAGGATGCATTATACTTCAACCAGGTAGCACAGCATATTTGTGTAATGTATTTCTATCCTGGTGCTTATGAGTGGAAGAACTCCCCAAATCAACTTACTTCATCTTGTAATGACTCTTCAACTTGTTCATCATAGTCTTCATCTTGCCTTTTCACTAAATTAAAAAAAAATTAAACCATTATCTTTCTACAAGTGCATAAAAAGCCTGTGAAAGGGAAAAAATTATGCAGAAACAAATTTAGAAAACAGGAAACAGTAGCTGAAGATGCAACAGGAATTTTCTGTCTTTAAGAAGCTTCAAAGAGCTTTCACAGAAAAACAAGTAGTACAAGCAGCTCATTTTAAGAATGTGTAAAACCCATTAAATAAATACACCAGCTTCTCCATGAAGACATGAAAAGTGCTTAGAAATAAGAAACTACCATTGCTTTAAGAAAACTGGGAAGACTTCAGATGAAAACCCACAGAAGTGACAACACCAGATATGTGCACTGTCTCTCAAGTAAATCTGTCCATAAACTTTTGATTAAACTACAGTACTGCTGCAAATGATGCCACCTTCATCCTCCCAGAGCTTACAAATGTAACTCATGGCTTCTGCTGTTTCAAAGCCCAATTACCTTACATAAATACACAAATTAAGAAATTTGAACTAAGCTTTTTTTCTGTGTTCAGAAATAATTAGGAGTTCTGCTTTAAGGAACAGCCATATCACATGTTAACAGGAATTAGTGTTAACTTACCCTGTCTTAATTCTTGATTTTTAAAGTGCTCTTCTAGTTTTCCTTTCAGGATTCCCCCAAGCTCTTCAAAGTGTTCATTGTTAAGGCATCCGTCACCCATTACCTCAATACACTTGTGAAATAAAATCATCAGTTTTTCAGATTTAAGTTACATGAGCAGTCTTAATGAAATCTAAGCACTCAAAGAATATTAACACATGGTCTGCTTTAAGGGATCACTAGCAGAAATAATATTAATAAAACAGTCATACCGTAATCAATGGTCAAATTATACAAGTAAGGCATAACACTGCTGGACATTTCATACCCACAACTTCAGTTGCTTGTAGTTAAAATTAACAAATCTGATAATTGTTTTAGGTTAATACTTTGGTGTTTTTGAAAAAAAATACAACTTTTTCCATTAGCTGTAACATTTAAAGTCAAATCAAATTTCATGTAGAGGAGGCCTTGCATTTATTCCAGCCATGTAAATGAATATCAAGCACAGTCCTTTCTTATTGTAAAAAGGTACAGACATCGCAAAATTTGTAAAGGATAACGTTACCTTTGCAAAAGAATGCATTATTTCTGAGAGAACATCTGACTCTGGTTCTGTCCCAATGGCTTTGATGAGTGCATCACACATGAAGTGCCACATCTGCGTGAGGTACTCCGGCCCACGGACTCGAGCACATTCAAGAAGGAGGGGCATCGACTCTGCTGCTGCCACTCGAACACGTTTCATTATTAAGGAAATAAAGCAATCAAGTCCAACATGAAGTGCTTTGAATTTAAGCACCAACCACCATAATTAAATTCTTAGTTTTCTACCCAAAATTGTTTTTTTAATTAGTCTAGTGCATTTGATTTCTTAAGTAGATACAGATTAAACATACGAAAACTAAACTGTTTGCTATTTTAAAGTGGCTTCAAGCCTGTTTCAGGCCATGACAGAAAAGCTGTTCAAGTTCTCCTTAGCTTTGTTAGCGCAAACATCACTTTCTCTACTGATGGCTTATTTAAAAAGAAACTATGCAGAAAAGTAGGATACATTGCGTATAAATCAACATTCTCTGAAACAATTTCTGCTATAAAGCCACAGATTATTTTAACGCTAACACTTTCAATTCATTTAGGAAAAAGTGAGCGAGACTTAGATTCTTCCAAATTAAGTCTCTGTTTTCACAGTAGAATTGGTTAACAGGATATCATCATGGAAATAGAACTTCAGCAAGGGAACCATCAGCTTTACGACTTGTTCTGTGTACTCCACAAATCCTTCTTTTAGCTCCTTTGCATAGCAAACCTGAAAAACAGAGCATAAAAATGCCTCCTTTAAAGTAAAATACTAATATATTTCAACTATGTAATGGTAAGAAAGATTGCTAAAGGTGTAAGGTTTTTTTAGTTTACTTTAAAACACATTTACCTTCCCCCTCCACCGTGGTATTTTAAGAAACTCTGACAGCATGAGTTGTCACTCTTAGAGCATGCACGTATTTCTTTAACTGAATTCAGAAACAGCAATATTTGCAAAAATGAACTACTTTTTTAACATATCATGTTCCTTAAAAGTTTTGCTAACAAAGGAGAACTATCTGTTCGTTTTAAAAAATGTAAGCTCCAAACCAAATAAAACTATATTTAATCAAGTAAGCCACATGGAACAAAGTGTCTGAAATATGGCAGTATCACCCAAAAAAACCCCAGAAGTATTTCACGATACTACAAAGAATATTTTGTTACAGATTTTGGCTTCAGGCTCAACTGACCAGCAACACATAGGTCATCAAAATTACTTACCAGCATCTGGCATGCAGTTGCTTTTTCTTCAAGGCCTGCAGTTTTAATTCCAAAACTTTGCTGATCGCCTATGCTTACAAATTCCCAACCATCATCATCACTCATATTCTCCATATCTTGTGCTGTTATAGAGAAGGAAGGAAAAAAAAATCTACAAGTGCTACAAAATAATTTCTTTCAGTATTTCTTTTAAGAAAATCATCATCTTAAACTTACTGTCTAAGAGAGCTACTTCAGGTTTAATGGATGCAGTCTTCATTAAAGGTCCCATGACAACAGGAAGGTACTGCTGAAATTCCTTCCCAAGAATTTTACACATTCTGGCCCATGCTGAGATCATGTAAGAAATCTAGAAAAGATAAAGTCAGAATTTTCATGTCCCACATTTTATTTTAATGCATGCTTGAAAGGAAAGCATGAAGGAAGAACATTATACAATAGGACTTTTAAAAAGACTTTGACAGCAGTGCATAAAACTTACTTCAAAGAGAACTCATCCAAAATGCAATCCATATAAAAATGCATCTCCAAAAGACCTGTCCCAAGTCTGTCTTTCTAACAACACCTTGACAGTACCTCTGATCAAAGCTGCTATACATGTAAAAACGTGACAGTGTAAGATTAACTTATGCAACCATGACTATCTTGAAAAGTGTTATTCTGAAATAAATTATTTCACTAATTTAAACAATAAATTATTTCACTAATTTAAACAATACTACTGAGCCACATTCCTGAAAATGGCAAAATAAGAGCAAAAAAGAGAATGCAGAACTGTGTTTTCAGAGGAATACTTGTTTTCAGGTGCACAAGTCAAAATAGCTCTCTGCTCATTAGAACAGCTGTTTATTAAAGTTTCGCTGAACTATTTATAAGAGGGTGACAGCAAGTAAATAGAACACACAATGCCAAACAAAGCAGTTACTAACAGGCAAGGAATGGTTACCCACATGCTCAAATTTCTTCAGCAAATACAGGTCCTGGAAGTCTCACTTCCTAACCATGCTTCTGTGATAGATTCTGGGGCCAAATCAATGCCAATTTTTGTAAGGCTGGACAATTAGCCTGAGGGGCTAAGTGAGGGGCAGAAATATCACATATACAAGCAGTGTTTTTAAAACTAACCAATGAGCTATAAAGACATGATTTTAACATACCTGTGGGTCATCATCTTCTAAATCACTGAAGTCTGTCTGTGTTTTCAGTAATAGCTGCATTACATCTGATGCATCCTGCATAAACTAGATTCAGGAAATAATTGTATGTTCTTAAAGGCAAATTAAGAAGGTACTTTTCAAAGAGACTTAAAGGCTCACTTACATTAAGTCAAACACACTATCAAGACATAAGCTAAAGCTGGAAGCAGACTGAAATGTGGATAAAAGTGAAAACAAGTTCTTTTCCTGGAAGCGTCACCAAGTTGTTCTTGTCTTAAGCTTCACTGTACCTCTGTTCTTACACTTGAAAGCAGAGGACTACTTAAATAAAACAGTATGTAAATGACCACTACTCACCAATAAAAAAAAATATTTTAAAATCTGACAATTCTAACTTACCCAGATATCCCCGTACTATTTCCTTTATGGAACTGAGATAAAAGCTGACAGCATGAGCTACTTACTCATAAGGTAGTAACATTTTCAGTCACATGAGATGCCCCAATTACGTTACCCTCTTTTCACTCCTCATGTTCTCACTGGTTCTCCAAGAATAATTTACTAAATGTTACGTTTAAAATTTGTCTGAAATTTACTTGCATGCATAGTAAATTTACTAGAAGTCCTTCTAAGTCAAAGGAAAGGGCTGATAATTTGGGGAAGAGGGTATTAGTAGTTTTATACTGCATACATCACATTATTTTACTTTGAAGTGAGACTTTGCTTTCTTCATGCAATAAAATGAAAATCCATAGCCATAATGCAAACTTGCTATCAGAAGATCACTTTGACTCTTCTCTACTGCTTCACAATTGTTTCTCCAATCTTTTGAGAGACATGTTTTAACGAACTTATCAAAAAACCCCCCTGCCAAATACATCAAGCCTCATGAAAAACAAGTACTTCAAGTTCTATTATGAGCACATTTAAACTTTTTCAGGCATGTGCATACAAAAACTATACTAAGTTTCCTTTGAACTAGATACTTTTTGCCCTTGATACTGCCTAAATGAGATGCTCCAGTATTTCTCTTAAGGTAAAAAAAAAACAAAGGCAGTAAAAATGCTATATTTAGACCATTATTTAAAATCTAAACTTACCTTTTCTTTACCAACAGCAAGACCAATTAGGCTGATGCATTCAATAGTCTTTCCTCGTAGAAGTCTTAATTCCTTCTGAACTGCATTCTCAACAATGTGTTTTAAGGAGGGCATAAATAAATCATAGTAGGGAACAAACTTCTCCTCTACTGTATCTGCAACTGATGCAATTGAAGTCACAACTTGCTCCAAAACTAGCTTAGTGCCTTTCTGTATCAACTTGGAAAGAGAAAGAAGAAAGTGTTATATTTTTTAAAGCACAAATTTTACTTAAAAGCATGCCAAATGTAAAAATCTGCTTTTATATGTATCTTAATTCTTGTCAGTTTAGACCAACAACAGATATGTATACTGGCTCATTTTAGAGGTCCTAGTTCAGCTACACTTACTCTGCGTATGTGACAAGGTTACCCTCCATGAAACAACTTGTTCTTACCTCTTGTAATTTTATCACCATGATGGAATGAAGATGCTTCACTAGATTATCCAAATAGGGAATAAGCAGTGACTTCGGACAATCTTCAGTGAAGTTTATGAGTGCTGCAGCTGCATGGGCTTGAACACGCTGGCTACCTTGATCCTCCATGGTTTGCAGGAGAGCTCCTATCACCTGAAAAAGAAACATTTCAGAAAACAAGTTTCTGAAGGGCACATAATTTTATCTCCTTTTTTCCTACTATTTTACTACTTGCCTTCTCATGAAATTTCTTTTGAAAACCAGGTGCGAAGTCAGTTGCCATTTGTCCAATAGCGTTACAAGCAGCGTATCTTACTCTTGGATGCTGAAAAAGTATTTCCCTCAATTATTTAACACATAGTCATGAGAGCAGAAATGAAAACATTCTGAAGTAATTAATAGAACTATACTCACAGGATCCTGAAGGAATAGCAAAACAAAATTAACTATCTCATTTAAAATTCCCTCCATCTGTTGGTGGCAACCTTCTCCAATGGCTGAGAGTGCCATCAAGCCAGCATGCCTGTACTTCCAGTCAGCTACAGAAGAGTAAAAATGAAATGTTACTAATTTGGAAACTGTAAAGCACCACAAAGACAAATCACCTTTTCTTTGAAGGGTGAGGATACACAAGGAGGTAGAGTGAACAATAAGAGATGGAAGGGGAGTTGATGCATCTGCATGATTTGTTAAATACTTTTCACTTTTCCTCATACATACTTTCAGAGATGCACAAAAAATTGAGGGTCTAATCCAGGCCAAATCCAGATGTAGAAAAATAAATTCTTAACTGCTGCTTATGAGCACGTACATAATACTAACAACCTGGAAACTGCATTTTCATTAAATGAACTAACCAGGGAAACATCAGGACATTACTTCTATTTCTCCCTCCCCCATCTCTTTTCTGTTTTAATGACATCAGAACAGTCTAAATCTTCCTTTTTATATCAGGAGGAGAAAAAGGTCTAGTGACTCGAAAAATACTCAAATTTAAAACAAATAAATCATCTATATGGAACTTTTCAGGAGTCTCCCTCAAGACTACGTAAGAACAGTAACATTTTAATTTGTCAGTGTAAGACTTTCTTTGCCTCCAAGCTTTCTTAGCCTGTTCTCAGGGTAGGGGGTATTGCTGAAATGAACCTTTCGTGTCCCTCTTCTTTTTCTTTAGGCAAGGGAAATGTGACAAACTCTAATTTCTTTTACTTATTTTTCACAAAAATCTTTCTCTGTGGTAGAAACCATGGAGATTACAGAAGAGAAAACCAGAAGAATGAACATGTTTATCAAACAACCTATGGGAAAGGCATGTAACAAAACTTATTTCCCCAAGTAATGCAATATTTCATTATTGTTGGGAACGTATTATATTCCTAGAATGAAGAACATCAGAGTTCAGTGTAGTAGAATCCTGACACTCAAGCTTCTGTCTGACCAGGGTGAGATGAAGTATCATCTTGACAGAAGGTACAACAGGGAAGCAGCAGTTTATTTTGTGCTATTTCAGTTCATTGGATGTTCCTAGTTAAGCCTACACCTCGCTATTCTCACTGTTTTACTGCTGGCATGCATTCCAAAATTGAAATTAATGAATCTACAAAATGAAACAATGAACTTTGGCCCATCTGGTCACCCAATCCAAACTGAGAAGTTTTGAATTATTATCTCAATAAACATTTATGAGAAAAGTGGTGGGGATAGGAAGAGTTTGATTACTGAGTGTATTGATTATGTTTTAATCTAAAGGTCTCCATCTTGCTCCCCAACTCCGTACCACTGAAAGCCTCTGAATCAAACCATATCTTTTGCATTTCCCTTCTCTAAAGAGTACCACGAGTTATGGGGAGCCCTGACTCAGCAGAAAGAAAGCATCAGGCATCAATTGCATAACTCCTCCTCTTCAAAGGAGTCAGGTCTTTACAGCAATTTGATTCCACACCTCTCTGTGTGTACTACAAAACTAGGCAGCTGCTAGCCTTGAAGCTATCAAAACTAGAACAGTCAGGCTAGCCTGTTGCCTTAATAAAACTTTCTTTACAAAAAACCCCTTCATTCTAAACAGGCTTTATAACTGTTCACACACTGCTAGGTGCTACCTTGAGTAGCCCTCTGTTCCATATCCAATATGGTAGCAGTCTTTTCTGGGCTGGGTTTTAAGCCATGAAGACAGAAATCATACCCAGAACTTCTGCATTATTTTCTACTTTAAAGGCTCAAAGCAAAGCAAAGGTCAAGTGAAAGCACGTGAAAGCAATGCGCAGTATCTTTTTGAGTAATTGCCTGAGCAAGCATTACAGGTATTTTAAGAGGAAAAGAAGCATACAAAGCAACTGATAAGAACATACGGAAACACTTCATGAAACCAACATTAAAAATCAGCATGCCACAAGACAGCCAGCCAACCAAAGACGTCTGTATTTTGGTCCATCAACTTACAGGCAAAAAAACCCCAACAAGTTTCCCTCTATGAACTGTAACATACTAAAATTCCATTTAAAGGGGGCAGTTCTGAAGAAGGAAAACCACCCAGCTACAAAATAACAGGTGGCACTTCAGGCAAACTTAAGGTACTGTGAGTTACTGTACAGGGATTTAGAGAGAATATTTATAAGGAAAAAAAGATTTCGAAACTTCCCTTATTTATATGTAATTCACAGGCTGTTTGTTTTAAAATCTGTTTTATTTTTAACTCTCTGTTCACCTGTCCATGGTGCAGAAAAAAATGCACTGTATGTAAGCTTAACAAATCACAGCCTAAGAGAAGGTATAAAACTCCTATGTTCACAGAATTTACAGTTTTTGCTGGTGGCATCAAAACTAGAAACATAAAAACATCAAGTAGCTAAACATGAAAATTTAAGAGGTATCAAAGTTCTTGGAAAGAACAGAACTATTGAAAAAAAAAAAGGAAAATAAAATGGAAAATACTTACGATTCTGAAGCATTTGCATAATATGTTCTTTAATCATAGGCAAAACAAGTTTTCCTCCAAGGCCACATGCCATCCGGTCCAGTGCACTCTCACCAGCCACTGCATTGCTAAATATGAGTTACAGAAATATCAGTGGTTTAGTATCTACAGTAAAACAAGCAGTCAAACAGGGCACAGAAGTGCCCTTCCCTGAAGTTCTAGTCTTCACACCTTTGCTATCTGAATTCAAGTATCCATCCTTAATGGATAAACCATAAACCATACCCACATCTAAAAACACACGCACCAGTCACAGTTATTTACTCTTCTCTGAAACATTTATTATCTGCAGCCCACTGATTAGGTCTACTACTAGAGAAACTTGAGCCTTACTAGCACTAGCAGTGAAGGTACAGATTGAATTTTTCAGCAGTTACACTGACTTAGAAAGAAAAAACTAAATTTGCAATAAATGAAACAGTAATACTGGTCATCATCTTTTTGTCATGAGAATACAAACTAGTTCAGATTTGCTATGAATCAGGTGAACCAGAAGAATTCAAATTTTGGCACATAAGAGACCTTTCTTGCATGGCTGCAGTACTCTCACTCAACTAGCATGTTCTCTTGTTAATGACTGAGGCAGAAAACATCTTGTGAGGAATTTATGAGTGTCAGACAGATGAACAAGCAAATTGAGAATTGCCAAATGTTAACTGTGTAAAGTGATTTGTTCTACCCAATAGAATTATTCCCTACAGAAAAGCAAGAAAGTTTCCAGGACACAGATAACTACTGTCACAGTCTGGGTATGGCTAGCACTGTTATAGCTCAAGGTTATTATGGTCTATCCTAGACACCCAGGATGATGAAAAAGCTGAGAAATGGTTCAGAAAGGGATGAATCTCCTTGTTTTTTAAAGTATCAGTCAGCTGGGTCAGAAACAGAGGTCTTGAAATTACTATGCTTGAATCTCCAAGTCTCATTACAAACCATAAATAGTCTAGAAGCTCATATGCTGTGAACAATAGTATTTGCAAAAAGAAATTGACAGTATTGTATTTGTTCTTCAGATTAATCATGTTCAAATAAACAGACACATCACCAGGAGGATAATGGTGCATGGGCACACAGGTTTAGAATGGAGCAAACTCACTAGAGTTAATATCAGCTTTCATCTGAAATAACACTCGTCGAGCTCTTTCTTCCCACCATTAATTCACACATTCAGTTTGAGGAAATAAAGATAGTTTATCTTGAAAAAAATGACCACGCACCTCTCTGCAATGTTTGCAAGGCCTCTGCCAAGGAAAGAGGAAGTTGGATTAACCTTTTCCTCCTTTAGAATTTCACTGCTCTATGAAATCAGAGCACCAGAAAACTGGAAACACTAAAATATTCCCTGCTGCTTTTGTGTAGGCTGACTCACATCCCCCTTAATCACATCTGAACACACCCTAACTAGGGTGCAGCCTGATGATCATTAGCCTATTTCTGTGACTGCACAAAAATTCCAGCCTTCTTCTGAAGCTACAAAGACTCAAGCACCAGAAGACATGAGCATGTACACTACCCACTGAGCTCTCTGCAAAGGTGGACTTCAACGGTGGGAAACACTTAGTAGCACTAAGAGTGACCCTGCTAAAAAAAAAAAAAACCAACAAAACAATCACCACACACACAGCCTCCAATGACCAACTGATGGCCAGTATTTTGTGTCTAAGCCTCAAGCTCTCCTGAGGCCCAAAGGAGCTATGTTTTTCCTTCAGGGTAAGGTTGCTGAGCATAACTTGTTTTCTGATCTTTGCTCACTATAAATGTGGCTTGTAACTGAGAAAAGGCAGTTAAGCTGTGTTTAGAAGAACAGAGCTGACAATAAATAGAAAATGGCACGCCTCAAGCGGATGATTCAGTGTACTTACCAAGCTGCCTAAAGTAAGCCATCTGAATAAATTTCCACACCCTGAAAGACTTGATAAGGATTTAAACTTTAATATTCTATTTCTCTTTGAAATTCAGCTGACTGAAAAGATACAAATACTTAACAAACTTGAATGCAGTGGTGGTGTCTGACAGTTCTACCTGTATGGCAAAATTTCAACACTGAGGAAACAAGTAAGTTTAAAAGGGTATGGTCTACTATGTAAGGGAGGGAAGAAAGGACAGCTTACTTTCAATTTCATAATCAAAGGGAACTAAAAAAGTATTCCAAGAAAGGCAAAGATTAAACAGGTTCTTTCATAAATTCATACGCCTACTCCCATCAATTCTGCAGGTGTCTTTATGCCGGATATCTAGTCTAAGTTGCTATACAGTTCAGGGTAAACTGATATCTCTTCTACTGGCTATTTTCCTATGAAGATCTCTAAGTGCTCTGTGATACACTAATTACATGTGAGTCTGGAAGGAGATGCCAGATATGTCAAAGAAGTGTCTAGACTGGTAAATGAACGTCTGTGTCTTCAGAGAAGTGTGGAGATAGTTATCTCCTAAATCTATTTCTGCTTGCTTCTGCTTCATTTTAACTGTAGCTGGACAAGAGCAAATGTAACAAGACACTGCAGACAAACCACTATTATTCTAGTAAAAAGTTGGAGCAAGCTACAAAGCATGTAGGAATAAGCAAATCAGTATCACTGGACATCTTTAGCTCTTTCTCACCTATCACACAATAAGACCAAGCTACTGCTGGACATACAAAGGGATTAAAAATAATAACAAAATGTACTATTACTGAGCTAGATGGAATCTAGCAAGGAATTCCATGGTGCATGATGTCATCCTTCCAATGACAGGCAGCTTTTTTCTATAACAACACCTTTTCAAGGGCATAGATACAGAAAAATACAAAGAGATCAGTTGTAGATGATTAAACAGGTCAGTATGCTTTAGCTTTGGTTCCAGCTAACTTCAGGATTAGCCCTCAGTTTAAAGGATTTGGAAGCACTGACTTCTGAACCAAATGACAGAAGAAACTGAAGTCTGAAAAGCTGAAACAGTACAAAACAGCAGACAAGAGAATATACAACTTGACAAATTACAGCAATAAACGAAAACTGAAGTAGTTTAGATACTGTTCAGCAAGGAAGTAAAGTAACCCACACATAAAGTGCTCATGACTGAGGGAACAAAACTACAGTCATTTGAGTAAAGAGAAAGTAATGCATGGCAGTCATTTGCATTCTGCACTTAAAACCTGCCTTTATACACAGTCTTGATAAGATATTGAAACGACTAGTTTCATAATTACCTGTCAAAATCATCATCTGCAAGCTCATCTGCATTTGCCCAATCTTCATCTTCTTCCAAGTCAACCATCATTGCTAACATTTGAGGAACTGAAAAAAGAAAAAAAAAAAAAACAAAACACCAAAATGAAAAAACCACCAGTTTTAAACACAGGCTGCTTTCTTAAAATAGATTTTCAAATAACAAGCATGAATTTTAAGTTTTCTTCTTTCAAAAAATTTTTGAAGAAAAATAACTCTTCTTCAGTAGCAGATGGCCAAGTCTGTCAAACTGCAGCAGTCAATAATTCAGAACAGATTGGCAGAAAAGTATTTCCAGAACATTCAAATCCAGAGTAAAAAATACTTGAGTGTATTTCTTACCAGGACTCATAGTGCAATGCAAGATTTTTTGTAAGTCATGAAAATCATAAAAAGCAAATTCCTCAATAAAGTCTATGTTTTTGAAAGGTAAAAACAGTATTAGATGCTTTAAGAACTCAGATACACTTCACTAGTACTGTTGAAGCTCTGACATCATCCTTTGAACATTTACTGATGAAATAGACTATTAATTATGAAAGAGTAATACTGAACCCTTAGTTTTGCTAACATGATAAACTTGTTAACTATATGGACAGTGATCTCTTAGCATAAAGTTTTAGTTTTTACAATAAGGTAATGGTTTAGAACTTGATGTTTCTTTTCTCACCACTTAATAAAATTTTTGTTTCGTACCATGAACATATTTTATACATAATAATAATACTCCACCATTTTTTATTTCTACAATCTACTTCTGTAGATTGATCCTGTCTGCTCTTCTCAGTCTAAGTCTTTACAGAGACTATTACACAATATCTATCACAACGTTAAACTACTATGCAATAAGCATTAACTATTTTTCTGAGTTCTCACAGTAGGAAGAAGTGCAGTGATTTGTCTGTTCTGAGTCTGCCAGTTCCTGTGCTCTTCAAAAGCACAAGGGGTGAAAAGTCTACCTTGCACTTTCAGAGCAAAGTATGGTGCTCTTTACTTTGTAGTACACACTAACAAGTCAGAGCAGTTGTTTGAATTCATAGAATCGTAGAATCAACCGGGTTGGAAAAGACCTCTGAGATCATCAAGTCCAACTCTTGTTCCAACACTGGTGTGGTTACTAGACCATGGCACTCAGTGCCACATCCAGTCTCATCTTAAAAACCTTCAGGGACAGAGAATCCTGGGAAGCCCATTCCAATGTCTGATTACTCTCTCTGTAAAAAATTTCTTCCTAATATCCAACCTAAACTTCCCCTGGCAGAGTCAACATCATTTATGTAAAAAAGTTTCACTATGACCTGGAAACAAAAGTTTTTAGTCAAATACTCAACCTCCAACCTTTAATAATCTTTTTGGGACAGGATACCTCACATCTTGAAAACAGCTGTCACAGCTAACTGCCCTTTACAGTAACCTACCTGAAAAACTGGTAGGCATACAGTAACTGTCCATGCTGCTAATGTCATTTACTGGAACTGATCCAGGATACTAAAACCGGTGAATTTCATAATATACTTACACTGCTGTAAACTACTAAAGAGACATCACCCTAAGCAAACTCTCCACCACAGATTTGGACAGATGAGAAACTTCTAGTCAACTGATGACAGAAGAAAATACTGCTCACTCACAGCATTGTGCAGCAAGTATCAAGTAAAGATCTAACTACGGATTGATGTTGCTCAATGTGGCTATATATTTTCAGACAGACACTACAGCAAGTCTTCAAAAACCTTCAGAGGGCTTTTATATATGTATCAAGATAACTTAATGGACAATATGAACTCTCTAGCATGATGCCCACATGTCAGAATTTGGTATGTACTTCTTAGGCCTCCAAGCCCCCCTGAGTAGAACAGCCCAGCTTTTCAGACATAGATGTGCATAAGCACATACGTGAGAATTATGTATCATCATAACACCTATGAAATATGGAAGACAATCATCATCTGCCACAAATGCTATGCAGTTCCAAAAACTGATGTCAGTGTCCTTTGCTGCTAGCAAGCAAGGCTGAGAACAAACTCATTCAAAGCATTCTGGCCATCAGTGTATCTTGATATTTAATATGAATGTGGTTGCCAGTTTCACAAAGGGCTTTTTAAAAAAAATGTGGGATTGTGCATTGAAGTTTCAACACTGTCCCAATAAGCCTTCAAAATTTAATTACTGCCAGTATATAGACTGCTTACAAACAAGTTAAGTATCAGCCCACTAAGTCTGTTTCTTATCAGAGCATGCCATGGACTTTTAATTTTCTAGAGACTGTAGGGAAATGCATCTCTGATTTGTAGGGAAAGAGCAATAAAACACTCTGCTATCCTGAATATTGAGCTCAAGGAGGGAAATGTGAATCCAAATGGGACTCCTGAGCAGCTACCTGCCACACAGGACACACACTTACTCCTAAATCAGCATAAGATGACAATTTTGCCTAAGTCCCAGTTCCAGTTGTATCAAGCGATCTATCAACATTTTAGTTGAATGAAAACAGAAAACCTTTTAAACTAAGACACAAAACTAAGATAAAAGCAATCCTTTTTGGCTACCTTTTTATCCTTCTCTGAACACAACTGCTTTACTAGCTCTGCAAAATAAATGTCTTTCTCCTTAGCTATATATTAATAATGAGAACAATTTTACAATGAACTGCAAAGCAAAGGCATTTCATTCCCTTACAGTGCTTTATCTTAATACAAGCACTTTGTTCCTAAACAGCAATCCAACAGAAAAGCAAAACATTCTGAAAAGGTATGAGGTACTTCTCCACTATGCTGCCCAACCAGTTAAGAACCTTGTAATAATGTGGGGTCAGCAAGTATCAAGAGTTAATATTTCCAACAAGCTACAGGACAGAGTGAAAATACAGTGTTCTGAAAATTTTCAAGTTTCAAAATACATTCTAAAAGAACCTGTTCTTTAAAAAACTATTCTACTAGTAAACAAAACTTCTCAATAATACTTTAGGCACTTAAGCCAAGCAGGTCCAGTTTACAACATATTCTAGAAGTTTTATTATTATCTTAGTGACATGTATATACACAGCTTTCCTCAGCCTGAGTACACACATTAAAAAAAAGTTGCCTTTTATGCAAGTTTCAGAAAACAAGTAAGAATCTAGACAAATACAAGCATGACAGGTAGGGAAAAGCAGGCTACACTGCTGTGTCAGTGCCTGGATCTAGTCACAAAGGGTTTAAAAGGCAGAGAAGCATAACTGCATATAGTATTGCTGCTGGGGCTGTCCAGAAGACATTTATTTTTAACATTTCAAACAATAATGCATGATTTAAAGAGTGCCTCTTCAAACAATTTACAATCTACATGTTAAACAGACTAATTAGATTATTCCTACGTAGTTATACAAGCTCCTGATTTTTAATTCACAGTTTTAACTCAACACTGAAGCTCAACATGCACGCTGAATTCCTTCACTCTTCAGCTGCCAGCATCACAGAGTATCTGGCCTACATACCAAACTTCAAACGTAGAACTTCAGCACTAAATGCATCAACTTTTTTTTTTTACAGTAAAAATTTCCAAATCCAGTATGAAAGCAGTATTTTCCTTGGAAACATCTAATAAGAGTCTGCTGTATTTTTATTCAAATTTTTGGTGCTGCATAAGCAACCATAAGATTAATTTATGAAGGGTCACAACAGGAAGGGGTGACACTGAATTGAGTTTTTTTAAGTTATTAGCACTAGCAAACTGTCAGACATGGTTCTGCCACTGATCACCTGTAGTGTCGATTTAATATTGTGAAAGACAACTATTAAAAAAAAAAAAAAGAGTAAAATACTTACTGGCTTGTGCAATAATATTTGTATGCCTCCTCAGCATAGCAGCAGCAGTTTCTGACAAGGCCACAATTACTTCAAGAGCCAACTGACGCTGCATGTTACTGAGACTGGTATCTGCACACAACTACAACCCAGAAGATTAGAGCAAACAGTTAGAACAAAAGTTTTGGGACGGAAAAAGTGATTTTTAAAAAATATTCCTAGCTTTACCTTCAGAGTTAGTTGCAACGTAGCTTCTAAATGTGGTCGTAAATACTTAGGAACAGAATCTGCAATTTCTACAAGGGATTTCAAAACAGAATCATCGTTTTGGTAGCAGGAATCATTTAGAGCCTATAAAAAGATAAGATGAAGATAAGATTAAATAAAAACAAACAACACTACGAATAGGACCAGTGTTATAGAAGGAATCTGATTAATTGTACTCTTGTCTCTCTGAACAATCATTTAGCATCAGTAGCTAAGTAATTAAAGCCTTAGAGAACAAGAACCGACGAGAGCAAACTTTTTGATGAAACTAATGCTGTTAACAAAGAACTAGCTGATTCCACCAGATACAAGCAGAATGAAGAAGACAAGGACCAAGGAGACAGTTCCAAGAGAATGAAGTAACTTCAGCAGAAAGGCAGCCCAGCAACAATGAAAACCAGTAAGAAATCAAGAGACCACCAACCAGAAGTGGTTGGGGATTGGGTGATGTGCGGTACAGGTATAATTGAGAGGTGTGAATTGGGGTAGAGGTCCCTATATGGAGGCATCACAGCTTGAGCTTTAACCTGAGAACTAATAAAAGACTAATTAGTTGGAAGCCTTCACTCAGATTTTGCATTTTCAGCAGGATCCTAGGGTCAGGCCCTGCTACAGTGGCCTGTGTGCATAAATCTGTAACAATGAAATACTATGCAGGATCCAAAACTACAGGTTTTCCAGAAGTAAGTTATGGCTCACAATGTTCAAATCTAACACTGTAGACACTCAGGAAGAATCAATGTCACACATCAGAGGTGCCAACATGCAAAAGCACTGTTTTGACAAGAAGAACTTCAAAGTCCATTTAAAATAAGGTAACTCTGCCCAAAAGAAGAAAAATAAGCCTAACTCTCCTTTTCCCTGTTACATGAGAAGAGCTTTTAACAGCCTATCTATACCTACAAACAGCAGGAATCTCAAGATTAAACAGGTTTTTTTTCCAGACATCTCTGGAGAGCCACTAAATAAAAGACCTTTCAGCCTTCAGTCAAAGGACACAGCAAAGAGAAAAAGAAATCAAGTTTTTTGCAACTGTCTTTCCTAACTTATAGCCACACTCTGAAAAGTAATTTAGGAAAGTATTTGATGTCTTCCTAACATAGAAGCATTTTTTGAAGTTAACAGGTGTTTTTTAATACTTAAGTCTAGAATCCAACATTTTTTATAATTCCACTTAACCAGCCCACACTTGCAACACAGAAGCAGCATCTTCTAGTATCAGAAATGTTCTGAAAGAAAAAACATTTCATGGTTAAGGCCTTTTGGGCTAATAGTTACCACTCATCCTGATTCTGGCAAAGGATAATGTAATATTTACTGTAAGTTTCTGTAAAACTATATTTTATACCCATTGCAACTCTGACAGTTTTTTTAAAGTAAGTCAGAGTTTCTGAAGAAAGAAGTTTGAAGTGTACAGTGAGCCCAAAAAGGCAGAGGAACTTCACTGCAGTATCAAACCACAACAAACACAGTGTCAGTTAAGTTCTATCCGCTTTCCCCTCCACTGCAAAATTAAGCCCTTGGATAAAAACTTCAACTTAGTTCTTCAAGTTCAACTTCCAGCATAACCATTAGAGCTCTTGTACTGAAAGGACTGATTTGCTAAGTCAGAATTTTATTTTCAGGTTTTTTACTACACTGGTGTTTCAACAAAATGAACTTCAACAGCAACAAAAAAAGCATCCAACCGTCTCCAAAGGTCACTCACCACCATCCTAACACATCCCATCTCCTATTTATAGACTCAGATCTTCATATCCATCTTATGTTACCACAGCCAGAAAATCCTAGTACTTCTTGCAGTAAGTGCTTTAAAAAGACAGATTTCATAGCATAGCTCTGTGCTCTGTATTTGTAAAACAAAGCTTGAAAATGCAAGCCAAGTGCATGTGTTTTTACAGTCTAAAATAGCAGCACTGAAAGATATATCATAGAAACTGGACTATTAGTCTGAAGTCTAAAAACAGCATACCATTTAATTGCTAAACATCAAGATAAATGGCATGCTCACCCCAAATCCTGCCTCACTCTCATTCATACAGTACTATGTAGCCAAGGTCCTCTCAGCCAGTTTCAACTTTTAAACAACACAATTGCTATTGACAAAGTCACAGACAGGGACTAACCACCTAATAGTGACCTCAAAATAAAAACATTTATCTCACACACACTACAGATTATTTTCAAGTTCAGTTGATTTAAATAAATAACTCTCAGTTTCCACTTAAGATCAAGCAGAATTACATCAGTTGCAGCTGCCAGTAACTTTGGCACAATTTTTGTTCAGCTTGCCATGAAGCACATACAAAGTTTATAGCTCACACTGTCAACAGGAACCTGCTGTTCTGACTGTAGCAGAGTCAGTCTTTAACCTAATTTTAGCCTAATTTGTCATCCTTTAGAGCTCAAACCAATTCTGTCTCTGATTTGATTTACAATAGGCTTCCCCTCAAAACAACCTTTTATTAGAATTTCAACTTTTGCTCAGATTCATCCATCCAAGACATCTTATTCAGCCTCAGAAATTATATGAAGTTTAAAAGGGTATTTTGTTTGCAATTTCCTAATTTACCAAAACCAATAAATACCATTTGTAAAGACTGTTGTTCTCAGAACCTGTGCTCAGAATTCTAAGTTTTCCTCTAAAGTGAAGAGATACAAGCTATCATGGGTCCATGAATTCCCCAGTTACTGATTATCTGAAGTCTTAGGGTAGCCCATATTTTAACTATATTTCAGTATCACGGTTAACTTAAAAGCTGTATCATTTTGACTTAGAATACTTTACAAATAATTTTAATTCATTTATCCAAGGTAACACTGCATAAGTTAATCAGCATTGAACTGTTTTCCTTAAAACCCTGTGGTGGTTTTAATCTAGGCCTTCCCTGGTTACCAGTTTGTAACCAAGGAAGGGGCTGTGTTCCCAGTATTCCATACAATTTTTACGTAAATCGAGGTATAAATAAGAAGGGAGGAGAGGCCTTTTTTTCTTCTCTTCCATCGAAGTTTGGGAACAGTGGGTCCCTGTGTTGGTCTCGCTTATCTAAGGCTGAGGCCTGCAGCATCCACTGACCTGCCACGTGGAAGCTTGGAGAGTGTTGGCTGTGTCTGCCAAGCCTGCTTTCTAAGGGACGTGGTGAGATTTGTTTTACTAGTTATTTTACTAGTTCTCGGGTTTGATTGCGCTTATCTATTCAGTGTCCCTTTTTGTTTCCTTTTGTCCCTTTTTCTCCTTTCCCTATCCCTTCGGGGGGGTGTTTGGATTCCCGTTTGCTGTGTACATAGCATCTTAACTGTAATATACATAAAATATATTTTTTATATATAACTAGCTTGGTTTTCAGGTTCTTCAATTTGCATAGTTTTTTTCCTTTGCCCTGGGGGAAGTAGAAAGGGGGGAAGAGAGGGGCTGCTACTGGGGGGTTGGGCATTTGGCAGGGAGCCAAGTCTGAACCATCACAAACCCTATCAATTATCTTGTGTTTGCAAAATTCATTATTAGTCTCCACTGTATTTTGCTGGTGACTGATGTCTGGTTAACAGAGACACAGTTAATCCAGGTCTCAACAAAAACTAACATGCTATGCAAATTTGCTGACCAATAATTTCCATTTGGATACAATCAATATATAGACAGTAATGGCACACTGTTACTTGTCTGGTTTCTTACCTGCAAGATTCCAGGTAGTAAGTCTGCAAAATGTTTAAGAAGGGGAGCGTTGTGCTCATTAGCAAGAACAAAAGCAGCTGCAGCTCTAGCAGACAGAGTCTTGATCTAGAAGACAGGATTAGAGAAAGAAATGTGAAAAACTGGTAATGAAACATGCTTTTGTTTTCTTTTAACGTTAGGCCTATTATGAGACTACAATTTCCTAACAGATACGCAATTAGTTTCTAACATGGTATTTTACATCTTATTTCAAATTAAGATAAAGCAACAATGAAGCCCTTCAACAGCTATGATACAAAAAGTTTATCAGGAGGTGGCAAGTATTCCCTAGTTTTGTTTTGGAGGTTTTTGTTTAATGAAAGACAAAAAACCCCTATTGTTCAACTTCCACCCCAACTTCAAATGTGCATGCAAGTGTCACAGTCTCATTTTTCAAGAAGTGTGATCTAAGGGTTTAAGACATGCTTCTTTAAAGGCATGACTTGTGGTACTTTAGAAAATGTTACTCAGTTGACTTTCAAAGGTCAGAAAAAGTAATCCATGGGGGAGCAGCAAACTGAACCCATACACCACAGCAGGGTTTCCTATCCTTGCCCAGCATTTTCTACAAGAGAAACATTTTCAGAGTACAATTCTCTGCACAAATCAATAAATCTGAAGCCTTCCAGAAAAGCAAGGCTTGCTACCATGTCCTTATAGCAAAACATGCAAAAACAGTTCGAGGAGCTGTTGTGTATTCAAAGTTTTCAGACATACCGTGCACAGATGCTACATGTGGAGGCACTACAGACTTACACTGTTAAACACGAGCTCCAGAAAGAAACTTTAACAAGGAATTTCTGACCCCTCAGTGTGGCTGGCTAAAACACCAGCTCTGTTTTGGGCCACTCCTGGCTTTCTCCAAGTACAACAGCAAGGGAAGAGTCTGGGCCTAAGCAACACATATATGAGCCAGCCAGTCAAGTTTAGTCAGCAGACCACGAAATGGTTTGAACCTTCTGTTTTGCAGTAAGCATAGTCAAAACTCCACAAGCACATCAGTTCCAGGTGATGTAATTCTCTGGTTGAAATCTATGGTTTAACCTTTATATTTGAGACTACCTGCCTGAGTTTCTACGCTCAGAACATATTAAAAACCCAAAAGAACATAAAGGTCTTACTGATGGGTGCTCCTGATCTTGCATACACTGAACCAGCATTCTCTTAATGACCTCCAAATAGTGTTGCTGTTGATTCCCAAAAATCCCAGGAAAATTCCTGAGGATAAGACCAAAACATTATTAAAATATCACACAAGTTTAACCTTAACTACTATTTTAGACTTATCCATTATTTAAGCTACAGATTGTAATTGTACATGTAAGAGTTAAGTAAACCACAATACGACAGTATAAATGAAACAAATATGACTGCTCGTTAATTAAGTTCTGACAGTTTTTGTTACATTTTCGGACATGATTTGGCTACCCTGCAGAAACGTTGTGACATCGGAAAGCTTACCAGAAAATATGTAGAGCAGCCTCACGCAGTCCCACATTCTGAGAGCTGACGGAATCAAATAGGAATTTCAAAACTTCTGGCCACTGGTTGTTGCCATCTTCATCTACATTGAACACAACAAAGTTTTAGGATAAGCAAACTTTAAAGTGTTGAGATCACAACTGTGCATGAAAGCCAGCCATAGCTACTGAAATTCATTTCAAAAAACCTGAAGATGTGCCCAAGTCACAGGGTAAAATATGGCTGAAATGTTTAATCTAAAAGCATTCCAGGACAGATTATCTCCATTTACTGTTATAGAACAGCACTTAAAAAAGAAACGGATGCTGATATTCAGCATAATATTTAAGACAATTTACATACAATTTGATTTATAAACCTTAATACAATCTCATCTAAACTCAAGCAATTTAAAAAGCAGAGTTGAAGAACTGTATATTTATTTGATTAAAGATACCATGATCAAATGTCAGATTTTATTATAAATCAAGAAATTAGTTAACACATCATGTGCAAACGCCCACACAAGACTAGAGAACAAGAGACACAAATATAACTACTATCAATACATAAGCATTTTGCCACTTAAATAAATAAAGTACCTATTAAATTCCTGGCCAATTCAGCGACTATGTCACATATTTTTTTTCTCATAGTAGACTGCACTTCTATCTGGATAAAGAGCAGCAATTCACTTTTGACTGATGTCTGATCCTCAGGTGACAGGGCTGGATAAACTTCTTCAAATGCAGATGACAAGAGGCGGCGCAGAAGGACAGCTGCCATCTGCCAAGCCTATTGAATGAGAAGTGCGTATGTTAAAGTGTTTTGATATGATAATCGCGCTCTTACAAGGACAGACAACTGACATCATGCTTCCAAATGATGTTTTCACTATGTAGATTTATTTGGTAAATGGAATACCTCTCAAGCAACAGATGACAAATATGATAGTAAGAAAAAACCTAGTGAAGAAACATCAGCTTACAACCATGTTTCTGACAATTACAGCTCTTCAAATAAATAATCATAGTACTGAGGGATTCAGCTTCTTTGTATAGCTGAACTGATGCATATTTTGTGGCAAGGTAAGGACTTGGCTGTATTACTGAAAGATCTTTAAAGCATGTATTCTTTCTATTTTAAACGGACTACTGAGATCATTATAATCCAGACAGGTTTTTTTGGATTAACAAATGACTTACTGGGACAACTGTCAGATAATTAACCTGTAAACCCTCCTTCACTTTCTCAAACAACTGAGCTAAAGATTCAGGAACTAAAATTCAGTTAGAATTTGACAAATAAAACTCTGCTCTGAACAATAACTCTCAGGCACATGGTGGGACTCCTGGGAATGGTCGTGTGCAATGCTAAAGGGTGGACTCAATGATCCTTGTGGGTCCCTTCCAACTTAGCATATTCTGTGATGCTCCAAAAAAACCCCCCCACACAAAAAAAACCCAAATGCAAAACAAAACAAAGCTTTTAGCATTTTGCAAGCCTATGATGAAACTTTTTTCTTTAAACTTGAATGTAAGCATAGGAACCTCAGTACCACATATTACAATCTTCTATGTTTCTTGCATGCATACAGCAATTCTACAACAGTATAATTTACATATCTGTACTTATTTGCAAGTTACAATAACTATAAGAAGCAAAAAACATGGCTCAGTAATTCAAAGTTAATACAGCAACACTTGCAGTAAAGGCAAAAAAAGACACATGAAGCTCTTTGAGTAACTTAATAAATAGAATGTTCACCAACCAGTGTTTCAACAAGGACAAATAGTAATTAAAAATCACCTCTCAAACTTCTAAAGTTTAACACATGTAACAAAACCTTGTATGTGTTAAATCCTCACAAAAAATAATCCAATGCAACATGCACTCAATTTTTTTCCCAAGATATTCTTACTTAATACACACTTGAATGAAAAAAAAAAGTCACTTATAACAGCGTTTGGAATTCAAAAGTGTTCAATGAGTAGCAGAAGTAATCAAGTCCAGTTTCCAGAAGATCTCTCAACTACATTGCTACAGCATAACCTACAGAAAAGAAACACAAAATCTCAACTTCTAACATACCCTGTAAAAATCAGGTATTGCTAGAACATCATTGAAGATACTATACTTATGATCTGCAGTCTCCAGACTTACTGTGTCTTTTTCCAACCTACCCAGCTCCCTTCTATAAAGCTAAAGAGTAGTGCACACAAAGTGCTTCTATAGCTAGCAGGAGAGAAGGACTAGAATTGAACCCAGCTCTAGATCATTCCTTATCTCATTTACAGTTCCAGTGTGGACTAAAGCCATCACACATGTAGGATTAGAGCTTCCCTAGTAGATCTAAGGAAGTCAGCAGGTGAACAGTCACAGTGCCCACCTGTGCTGTAGCTCCCACTATAACCCAAGACTCTTGAGCAATATTCTGTCACATAGGGAACATGAGGAGGGAGATTCTTTCCACACTGCCTCTGGGAATTTCACTAACAATGTGTCCAAAAACATCAATGGCACCACAATATAGTAGCATCTTTCCCTCTCCTATCCCTAGGAGCACCTGCATTGGCAAAGATTAAAATTTTTCCTCATTAGTATGGTAAACTTACAAAGGAAACGCCTGGACTAGGGAGCAGGTTTACTGGGACTAAACAAGGCACAAACTCTGGTGTAATGACTCCCCTTACTCACGGCATCCTGTTTCAGTGCGTATTCCCTGACATCTGATAATGACTGAAATCACATTGTATCAATATCTTTCCTAAAGTAATAATAGTGGCTAGACAGGGAATAGAGCTTGAGACTACATGCTTTATGAAAACAAAGACAAGAATTTCCAGCTCTGAAGAACTTAAAATATTAGAAGATTGATAAACACAGACTGATTGCAAAGTGAAAACACAAGTAACAAGGCATACAGAAAGACACAAGATCAGGACTACACAAATTACCTCCTGGTTAGTTACTAGTGAGGTATCCCTAGCTTAGGAAAAAAAATCCCCAAATCCCTTAAGCAAATTCAGATGTTTGATGGAGTAACAAATGAGCAATTGGTTTCTAATAATAAATAAATGGCATGTGTTCTCCAGTAGATATTAATTTATATATGAAAACTATCATTGTCAATTTAATTATGACAAAGATGGCTGGATAAATGGCAGTTCTGAGGCTGTTTTTTCTTCTTAATGAACGAAAATATGTATTTTTCACACACACCAAAGGTTCCTTTAGGTTTAAGATATGTACCCAAACAAGCATTTTAAAATCCTGCTATTTAGTGGTTATAGTTTTAATGAGAGAAGGAACAACATAAAGTGCACATCTGCAAAGAAGAACTCACAGCTACTAATGAAGCATAAAAAGAGCAATTTTTTTCCTAGCATTAGATTCTTCTGCAAGTCTAAATTACTGACATGCTCACATACAAATGAAATGCCAAAATTATTAACATAAAAAGTAGTCATAATACTCAAACTTCAACATACCACTTCCTATTGTAGAATTTACAAGGCTTTAAAAATATTTTAGGATTTTATGAATGATGGAACCAAGGCACAAGAAGAAAACCAACTTGCTGAGCAGGGCAGTAGAAGAATTATTAACAGCCATCTGGGATACCATGTTCTCCATTAGTATTCAAAGTGTCCAGGTAATCCTACATATTTTGTAAGAAGAAGAATCCAAAGCGCAGAGTGCCTCAGGTCCACAGACAACTCAAAGGCAGAACCATGGTGCATCCTTGGACTGCCATCCTCCCCTGCAAACCCTGAACAGGACTCTGTCCACAGCAGCAGTTCTCAGACTTAGAAACACATCTCTTCATGTGACAATATGGGGAGGGGGAAGGGAGAGGTCAAAGCCCTCTAGGAGAAGTACAGCAGAAACAGTTTAACAGAGCGTTTGTTATTCTGTCCGTCATCTGTAAATTAGGACACACAACCTGCCAACCTAGACTTAACCAAGAAAACAAACGCAGGAAAAAAAGTAGAACCTCTGCTCCTCTCTAAAATGTATGTGGTAAATCAAAACTGCAAAGGAACAGCCTCTAACACCTGAGACACATCCTGAGAATAAAATACATCAAATTAACTATGAATATATACCACCCTACTGTTCAACCCCTTAAAATGCAGCTGCATAGGAAGAAGTAGAGTCCTAACTTCGTAACAGTGAGACTATATGTCCAGGAAGCTGGAGACCTGGGTTTAATCCCCTCCTCAGCCTCAGGTGTACAAACTTGCATATCATCTGGGCACAGAAGTGTTTTAACTGCTAAATCAGGTGCTTCCCACTTCTGTGAATACTGTTTCTCTGCTATCAAGAAAGTATGAAATGAGAACAGAGGAAAAACGTGTTCCCATAATTTAGCCTCTGATTAGGAGAAAACCTGTTACACAGTTAAAAGAGTTATTCCTAATCTAGCTTAATGGTCAAATGCAAGGGGTCCCGGGAGTATGATCTGCATCTGTTTCTCCATTTAAATGCCAAAGCTAAAAGTTTGCAGAGCCAGGATTCTCCCAACTGCTGTCTTATGAATCTTGTATTCTCTACAACACAGGCGCCCAACTCATGCAAACAGGACGGAGTATTTTCTTAAGCCTACTTTTCATAGGAGCAGATAAAGCAATACAGAGGCTTCAAGATGAAGAAGAACGTGAACCCAGCTTGGTCCACATAGCCTGGACAAGGAATTTTTAAAGTTCTAAAGCTCCTTCCAGCATGCTTTGGTAAGTGGTGCTGATACATTCAATGTGCTCAGAGAACACATACCATGCCCAAAGCTCTATTCACTGGTGACGTGCAATATTCTACTGAACATCTGGATCTATAAAACATATGAGGAAACAAAATGCCTACCTGTTGATACCAGCACAGAATGTTTCCCAGCATGTCTATATGCAATGTTTACATCAAGCATAGGGGATTACTTCACTTAGGCTCTAACTAGGCCAGTAAATATTTCGATTTATAGGACAGAGAGGTTGTTTGTAGGTTTTATTAATCAGGATGTTTTGAGTACAGCACCTAATGTTTACTTAAGAGCTAACAATTAAACCTTTCTTTGATTTATGTATTGGTGGAGGTAAATGTCAAATTATTTTACAACATTCGCCTCTGATGTCTTTAATTAGAGTAACTTCTACAGGTAAAAAGTTTCTTTGCACTTTGTAAGCTGGAATCCAAGTCACTGGCAAGATTCTTAAGTTTTACACTGGGATATTTCCTTGGCTGATATAAAGGGAATAAAATCAGCAAACAAATGGAGCAAGTATTTATTTACACAAGCACAACTTTTTAGTAGTCTACTCAGACTTGACAAATGTGTTCAAAACAACAGTACGTGCAATGCAGCTATGAATTCTATGGCATAGCATTATCTGATTATTATATTTGATATTACTCTGAGGCAAATTTAAATCCAGAAGACACTGCCTACAGTTTTCTATCATATGCAACATCTCAGAGGGGCAGAAGGGAAAACCAGATACCTCTTAAACAATTGATTGCTAGTATAATATTGAAGGATTCTGTTGGAAGAACACTGGGTAGATAAACACCAGTATGGGTAAGCTGATACTTTCTTAGCATTAAAAAGCACAAATGGCATCTACCCCTAAACTGAATACAATCTACGAGAAGAGATCATTATCCATAGAGAAACAGCATACTTATGCTCTTAGAATATTGTTCAGAAATTCTACATGCTACATCCTTACAATGTTCAGTAAAACTTCAGACTGAAATCAAAAACAGTCAAATGTTTTTACTTTAAAGTGGTTCTGAAATTTGTACTATCTTGAAAGCTTCGGAGTTCTTCACTCTGAATATCCAAATGAATAACAGTTTTACCAGCAAGCACTTTAACTGATTGCTAAAGTTGAGAGCCTTTACAAAATTAGGGAATAAGTAAAAAGTACCTTTATTGCATACCCAGGGATAAAATTTATATAGTGCTTAGACTGCTCTCCACTCCTTGTATAATACTGCTAGGTGACTTAATGAGTATATTCTCCCCACACAGGACAAAATGCAAAAGCCATCCATAAAACATGCAATACACCTGTAACCCTATCTCCCCCCATTTCAATTTAAGAAGCGTTAGAAGTTTCAGATGACACGTTAAGTTTAACATGTTTAGGTACAGGATCATAAAACAGAAAGCACTTCTCAACTGTAACTTGAAAAATACCACAGTAATAGTCACATATTAGTTACACATTTTAAGGAAAGAAGCCCTTCATTAAGCAAAACAACAGAAAACAATGCAAATCTAAGCAGTTGCTTATGAAAAACTGGCTTTTTTTGAAACTAAATATCCTACATCAAAAAGTCTCAGATAGTGGACTGGATGTGCAACAAAGAAGATAAGTGATCCCTCTACAAATGTGCAGTAAATTAAGATGCTTCAGTTAATGCCAAACTTGCTCATTTATCCCAAAATGACCAACACCGATTTCTTCCCTCCTTCTCAAAGTTCCTTTGAAAATCTGCAGAAATAAAGGTTATTGAGACATACCTCCTCGGGAGTAGCATTGTTCCTGATTGCTTGCAGGAGGTAAGTGATCTTTGATGGGCCTGGAATATTCTCATAGGTCTCCTGCATAAAAAGGGATGCAGCTTATTACAAACATGTACTAGAAACCATGTGTTAAACATTAATATGAACTGACTTCCCTTTTAAAACAACATCAGTATTCATCCAATTTATAAAAAAAAAAAAAAGCAAAAAAATTTAAACCTATCAAAATAAAAATTTATGACCTATTTTAAGATAATGAGTAAAATCTTAGTTACCTAGTAAGACCTGCCATATTGGAATGATCTACATATACATGTCTGGCCACTTACGCAGTGAGTTACAAAATACAACAAAACCAGAACTAACTCCTAGAAATACAGCATACATGGAACATATCCTACTGGGAATCCATCATAGCTTCTATCATATTAAAGAATTAAAAACTTTGGAAGCTTGAGACTGAGCTGTAACCAACAGACAAATGTATATTTCAAAAACTTGTTCAGTTCTGGTTTTGAAACTTTTTACAGCTTTTACAATGTTATAGGGCAGCCACATATCTCAACTACACATTTTGAATAAGAATTTTTTATTTTTAAACTCCTGTCTGAATTTCAGAAAGAGAAACTATTTAGTCTCACCCCTAGGAAGGCCATCTTAATAAAATGGAAAGTTTAATGAGAAGCTCAGTTATGTTGTCTTACACGCTTCTGGCACACACTTCATTCACCTTGGCTTTTTTAATTAGATTGTTACTTAGAATCTAGAGTGAAAACACAGCAAAAAACCTTTTGCTATCCAAAACATGGTATATGTGAGCATTTTGAAACTCTAAATGCTTGTTTCTAATATACTAAACCTGTGTAGGTAAGAGCAGGAGAATTACAGGCTGAATAGCAACCACTCATAACATTCAGAAATAGTTCTATACTTAATAACTCTGAGTTACTTTTTGTGGACACTACTGAAGACAAATTACTCCGCCCTTTCCAAATATTCATTATCCCATCCTGATCTCCAGAAGCCCACTACGCAAAGCTCAGGTTCATTTCAATCAGTTCTCTGCCTTCCTACTTCCCGTGCCTGACACTGCAGCAGACCCTTCCAATACTCCAGTAAACTTACACACCTTGAGAGCATATCTATTTTCAATAAAGTAGTTTAGCTATCACACATTTAATATTAGACATCATCTTCCTCCCCTTTCTGTACCTGCTTCTTAGTAGGCCTTGTTCACAGAGTCCATCCTCATTTCACATTCTCTCTAGTTGCCAATATACACTCACAGTCAATGAGACTGAATCCCCAATGAATCCCTGCATTTAATCTAATTCTTTCATGGAGACTGCAAAATTAAATGAGGTTTAGGGTCAGAACAGAAAGCCTTCTCAGGTTAACTGCTTCCATGAATGTATATATTTATATTGCACTATTATCTGCAAATATAAACTAATACAGAAACATGAAGGAACTCTACTCACCCAGCACAGACCTGAATTTATGCTTTTATGGACAGCTGAAGCACGGTAAAAGCTGGATTCCCTCATGTCAATTTTGATAATCATGAAATTCTATTTTGAGTTGTTTAAACTCAGTAAAAATGGCACCAACCTATGCAGTTTTCACTGGCATAACTGTCAGTTCAGTAAATTGGATTCACAGGATGCTAAAGCAAAGGGACAAGAGGAACTCACAGCCAAACACAGAATTTTCCTTCTGGGCTGGTGGAAGACTTATTTGCTGGCTCTACTACCCATCTAAATACCAGCCTTGCCTACCCCCTAACTATGTATCTGGATCCTGCTACATCACTGTATTCTTCTAGTTCACAATTAGTTCCTCAGCGACCTTATAGAGAGGTACAAATTTCTCACACAGCATGATGAACTTTCAAAATACATGCAAGCAAATATCTATTATCTACTCTCAGTACTCATGTTCCCCCCAGCCTGAGAAATACAGTTTAAGAACAAGCAAAAAATTACCAAAACAAAGTAAACAGAACTTTCTCTACCAGAAGAGAGAAAAACAAATAAGAAAAAGAGGCTTTTATAGTAACAGACAACATTACAAGACAGACGGCAAAATGAACAAACCAGGTTTCAGCAAACTAGTCAGATTAAGTTATGAGTATATTAGCACATGCACAGAATCACAGAATGATTTGGGTTGGAAGGGTCCTTAAAGATCATCTAGTTCCAACTCCACTGCAATGGGTAGGAATACCTTCCAGTAGACCAGGATGCTCAAAACCCCATTCAGCCTGGCCTTGAACACTTCCAAGGATGAGGCATCGACAACTTCTCTGGGCAACCTGTTCTAATGTCCCACCACTCTCATAAGTAAAGAATTTATTCTTAATATCTAATCTAAACCTGTCCTCTTTTAGTTTCAAGCCATCACCCCTTGTCCTATCACTACATGTCCTTGTTAAATGTCCCTCTTCAGCTCTCCTGCAGGTCCCTTTAGGTACTGGAATGTGCTACAATTTAAGGTCTCCCCTTAGCCTTCTCCAGCTGAACAATCCCAACTCTCTCAGTCTGACTTCATAGGAGAGGTACTCCAGGCCTCCAGTCATCTTCCTGGCCCTCCTCTGGACTCACTCCATCAGGTCCTTGCCCTTCTTATGTTGGTGGCCACAGAGCTGGACACAGTACCCACGTGGGGTCTCACAAGAGCAGACTTGATGGAGAGAACCATCTAGATCCATACATATAAATTTAAGTTTTCAGTGATCAGACCTTCCTCCCCATCCTTCTCTTTTTACAGCTTTTACTACAATCCTCCCAGACAGCACGTGACTCTACATCTCCATCAAGTCTAGTTTTCAACAGAACATCCCTCATCATCATTTCCATGACCAGACCTATCAGAAATAACCCAAGTCTCTCTCCTTCTCTCATCTGTCTATATATTTCCCATTCTCACCAGTTTTCATTTTATACAAATGAGAATCTGCTATTCAATTTAGCTGCAGTTATTTGAATGCTTTAATTACTCAATAGTAAGTATACTTTAAAAAACTGACTGGACCATGCAGATGCTTAAAGCCAAATATGAGTACTACATGATTCAAGGAAGCAAATATTTTAAAGGCTATGCAATACCTTTATCCAAAGAAATCTTACTTCAGCAAACAGATAACTTTAAAAAGTCAATCTGGTTATATCGTAAAAGGACAGATTTGTGTTTCTAGGTAAAAGTTCATTAAACCACCATGAAGACTGAGTGGGGTTCTTCACAGCCATGCACGGTGTAAGACCAAGAGATAACTGGCGTAAATTGCAAAAAGGAGGTTCAGATCTCTGTTGGAATGAGGACAGTCAAGCAGAGGAGTGGGTAGCTCAAAGAGCTTGTGTAGTCTCCATTCTTAGAGGTTTTCAAGAGTCAGCAGGATAAAGCCCCGCATGACCTGGACTGACCTGATAGCTGACACAGCTTTAAGCAGGAGAGTGCATCCTAAGGACCCTTTCACTCTCAATGATCCTAAACCATAAAAATACTTGCAACACACATTGAAAATATGCAGAAACCAATGCTACGTTCAGTGTAGTCAAATAAATAAAAGGTCAAAAAAAAAAGTCAAATAACTACTCGCTTGTATTTGTATAGAAAACTAGCAGACCTGAAAAGCTTGGTTATATATCACAACAATTAAGGCTTCTTATTCTAATTGACCATAGTGTGTATGTATCTATGAAGATTAAAAAGCACTCCAACTCGGTTCCAAGCAAGCTTCTGACAAAGTTGTAAGAATCTGTTTTAGAGTTCTTTTCCAATAATATTTCATTTTATAGGCATTATGACATAGCTGCCAAATAAATTTGCTTTGTTACAATTCTAATAAAGTTCAAAAAGTTGTTAGAAATATTCTTATGCCACATGTAGCCAGTTGAGAAGACAACAAAGTTCAGCTCCCAGAGAATGGCTTACATCGCAGCTCTATGTTCAGGAATGTGGCAATTAGTTCTTGTTGCCTCTCTAGAAAGTGTTTGTGGTAATCAATACTGAACTTTACTAGCTTTCTAAAAACATATATCCCACTCCTTCTCATTCCCGATTTATATTAGAGGAATTTTCACTGCAGCATCAGGAATAATGCTTTTTATTCTTCACCAAACAATGCGGTGAACTCTGCTGACCGCTGGAGTGATGAGAGCGATAAAAGACCCGATGCAGCCATGCAGCGGGAATTCATGCTAAACCTAGACGCTAGTATTTAATTCAGCGGGAGAGATTCCCCACCAGGCTTGACAATGGAGCCTTAAGCACGGCAGAGAGAGAAAGAATTAACGTGGCTTAGCCGCCACAAAGAATTTCAGCTGAAACAACACGTTTGAAAACTTTTTTGCTGATAACAAGAGAAACTCAGCATATTGAAAACGCTTCTTTTGGGTGAAATACTTCTTAGTTGACGACACACTTTAAGACACACAGGCCCGTTCCTAAAAGTTAAAAAACCCAATTACTGTGCGGCAACAGCAGAGCACCTCGGCCCCGCTCCTGCCGGGGACCTCGGGGCGGGGGGGGCTCGCACCCCCTGAGAGGGGTGCCTCGGGAGCGCACACAGAAGCGCTTCCCTCACTCCAGGCAGCCGCTCTGACCTCCTTCGGGAAATCCCCCTCCGGCTCCCAAGCCCCCGGGTGCCGGCCCCCCCCGCCAGCCCGCCGCCGGCTTGTAGCTCCCACTGCGCGGCGGGGCCGCGCTCTGTCACGCCGGGTGGCTCGGGCGGAGCCAGCCGTGGGCAATGGGGACACGCAGCACGCCGGGGGGGCTCCTAGCCGGGCCCCGGGGCGGATACAGGGCGGGCGAGGGGCGAGAGCGGCGCCGGCCGCACCGGGGCGGGCGCGGGGGGGTAACGGGACCCCTCGCGCCCTCTCGGGGCCAAGGGCCGGCGCGGCCCCCGCGCCCGCCGGGCAGAACCGCCGCCATCGCCCGGCCCCGCCGACCAGGCCGGCGCAAGGCCCGGGCCGCCCTGGCAGCAGCCGGTGCCGCCGCTGCTCACACGTGGGGTTCGGCCGGCCCCGGCGCCTCCCTGCCCCCCTCACGCCCTCCCTCCGGCGCGGCCCGGCGGCTCTGACAGGCCGGCTCGGCGGCCGCGTGCGCGGCGGCCCCGTTACCTCGGCCTGCTTGCGGACCGCGTTGTCCGGGCTGAGCAGGTTGCCGAGGAGGGCGTAGAACTGCTCCTGCTCCGCCACGGCCACCGCCACCGCCGCCATTGCTGCGAGAGGGAAGGAGAGGGAGGGAGGGAGGGAGGAAGGGGGAGCACCGGCCGTGCCGCCGGCGGGGGGACGAGGGGCGGGGCCGCAACGCCAGCCGCGCTCCCATTGGCTGCGGCGCACGGGGCCTCGCCCCCGATTGGCCCTGCCTCCCCTTGACGTCCCGGCGGCTCGGGGCGAGGCGGACAGCGCGGAGCGGCCGATCAACCGCCCCCAATGGGGGTTGTCTCCTCGCGCCTCATTGGTGCACCGCCGCGCCGGGGGCGGGAAGCAGAGGCGGCGGAGCGCTCTGATTGGTGAACGTCCCCAGCAGGCTCAGCGGGATTGGTCGGCGCCGCGGTCGGGCGGTGCGGGCAGGGAGGGGTCGCGCCGGGACGCGGGGCTGGGGCAGGGCGGGGGAGGGGAGAGAAAGCGCGGGAGATCGCGGGGCGTCGCCTCCCGCCGCTCCCTGACGGTGTGCAGCTGTCCCGCCCCGCGGAATTGCTGGGTCACGGAATCACAGGAGGTGGAGGGGACCACAGCGGGTCACCTGGTCCAACCTCCCTGCCCAAGCAGGGTCATTCCAGAGCACATGGCACAGGATTGCATCCAGATGCTTTTTGAATATCTCCGGTGAGGGAGACTCCACAACCTCGCTGGGCATTCTCTCCCAGTGTTCAGTCACCCACACAGTAACGAAGTTCTTTCTCATTTTAGGTGGAACTTCATGTGCATCAGTTTCTGCCCATTGCCTCTTATCCTAACTTTGAGAAGAGCCTAAATCCATCCTCTTGGCACCCTTCCTTCAGATACTTAGAGGCATTGATAAGATCCTCTCTCAATCGTCTCTTCTCAAGGCTGAACAGGCCCAGATCTCTCAGCCTTTCCTCATAAGAGAGATGCTCCAGTACCCTAATTATCTTTGTTGCCCTGTGCTGGACTGGTTCCAGGAGCTCCATGACTCTCTTGTACTGGGCAGCCCAGGGCTGAAATCACACTCCAAATGTGGCCTCACCAGGGCTGAGTAGAGGAGCAAAAGAGCCTCCCTTGACCTGCTACTATTTCTCATCCTAATGCACCCCAGGATACCATTGGCCTTCTTGGGCACAAGGAAACAACTGCTGGCTTATGGACAGCTTGGTGTCCACCAGGACCTCCAGGTCCTTCTCCACAGAGCTGCTTTGCAGCAGGTCAGCACCCAGCCCATACTGATGCATGGGGTTATACTATCCCAGGTGCAGGACTCTGCATTTGCCCTTGATGAATTTCAGAATGTTCTTCTCTGCCCATCTCTCCAACCTGTCAAGTTTTTACTTGACTGAATAAAATATAATTATTGTTCCCTGTGATCATAGGGAACGTCACAGATTCCTACCATGCATGGTGGGTGAGAGGCTTTGAGCATTGCCCTGCTTGTTGGTGGAGGACTTTGTGCCCCAGGGTGCACCAGGCAGCTGTTTGGGGTGCAGCTGTGGGGCACTGTTGGCCAGATTGGGTACCACCTGTACTGCTGCTTGGCTGGGCCCAGGGAGTGCCAGTGCTTCAAAAGCAAGGGGGGTCAAGCCAGCAAGCTGATGGGGAAAAAGATAGATAGATAGATAGATAGATAGATAGATAGATAGATAGATAGATAGATAGATAGATAGATAGATAGAAACATCATCTTGACTGAATCAAGAAAGAATTGCAGGCAGAGCTAGAGAATGATTTTAAGCTGACTGCAAGCTCAGAAAGGCCAAAAGTGAAGATGAAATATAAGAGTAAGGATGCTTTCTAGTGTGAAGTGCACTCCTATAAATGTCCTCAGAACTCAGCTGTATGAATTAGGTGTTTACAGCTTGCCACAGGTTCTGGAGGGCTTTTTGGATGTCGTCTTGAAATAGGCACAATTTTCCTGCCTTTTTATCATCTGTGCTTTGTATGAAGTTTAGTAATGTTGCTGTCTCCTTTCCATGCATAAACAAATAAATGTATTTGCATTCATCTTAACTTGCTTTAATGATGATTTCACCATAACTCTGTAGTAGGATTGTCAGCTAAAGAATACAGTATCTGACTGGGGTTGGGGAGAGAATATAAACCACACGATATGGAAAATTGTTTTCTTGCTCGTACTGGTTTTTGTGTCTGTAGATACGGGGAATGGGTTGTTATATAAAAACCGTCTCATTGTCTTTGAGAAACAGCTGGGCATATAAAATTGGTCATTTGCCTAAGACCTGAAAAACAGTTGCCAAATCATCTTTGGAGTACCAGTGATGAAAATCAGATTCAGTTAGAGCTCTCTTGGAAGGGGAAGGCAGGAACAACCTGAGGCAATTCATTAGAGCAAGCCAAACAAGAGTGTCTCTCTACATGTGTGCATGCGTGTGTTTCTGTTCCTGTGTGTGTAATGATCAGTGCACTCAGAAGTGTAATGCTCTAGGAATTCATTTGAATGCATTTCACCCTGGTATTTAAAGCATAGAAGGGAGCATCTGCACTGAGTTGAGATGAACCTGCTGGTAAAGTCAGAGCTGTTCCACTTCAAAACCTGACAGTTTGGTGAAAGCAGAATAAAAATTTCATATAGGTAAAAAGCAGTTCAGATACTGGAAAGAGTCCCAAGCGATTAAAGTTATCAGTAATGCAAGGTGATCAGAGAGTCTGCCACATTAGGTGATTATTCCCACTTGGTTTGAAGCTGAAATGTGGGAAGCAGCCAGAAACTATGTTGAAGAAGCAGATATCGGCACCAAAGATGGAACAAGTACCCAAGGAGAGCTCAAGTAGACAGAGCCACAAAGCAGCCAGCAGCAATGTTGGTATTGTTGGATATTGCCTGACTGCTGCAATCTAGTTAAAACAAAAGAAGACAGGACAAGGTACTAAAAACTATTCCAGAGATTTTGAAACAAAGAAACATGTTCATTAAAAAGCAGAAATAAGAAAAACTACCTTGATCTCTTCTAAACTTTTTAGACCCAAGAGTTTGTTGAACAGCAGTTTATCCAGAGAAAATTTGCTTATGATTTAAAACTTGGACAGACTGTGAAATTGAAAATTCAAATCTTTAGAAAGCAGAAGCTTTATTGAATATCTATTAAACTTCACAACTCTTCAAACAGATGGATTATGAAGAGAGGGAGAGCTGGAAAACTATTTTATTATATCTGAGGAATACTATAATGTTTCTTCCAGAGTAATAGGAGATGTGGGATGACAAATAAAATGAGGAAAGGTGTCTCATATTCTTGTTAAATACTTTCTTATCCTGACTTAGAGACAAGGGTTTGGTGTGTATGTATTACAATGTTTAGAAGCAAAGAATAAGATGAAAGTAGAGTAAAGAAAGATAAAGAAAAGAAGATAGAGCAAAATAAATTCAAACCTACTTACTAAGTATGCTTACAGGCCAACTTTGTCCACAGTTCTTAAGATGTCAGGTCTGCCATATTAGGTGATCTACCATAAGTTTGAAGTCCCCACTAATGGCCCATATGGATTCCGTATATTCTATATATAAAAAATGCCATCATGATAGCCTGAGAGGCCAGAGTAGAGTTAAAAATGCATGAAGGCAGATTTCCAGCAGAAGTCAACAGAATGGAGTAAGTTGATGTCAGTGGGAAACTGTCTTCTAGCGGGGGATGTCGGAAGCTCTCTTGGCAGAGCAAGCTGTCTGCGAAGAGGACTCAGAGCCTGAGAATTGTTCTGACCAAAATGTAGGGCGAGGCAAAGACTTACAGTTCCATTGGTAATGAGCATCGGTAGTGGACAACTGTTTCCACAAATCTGTTTCTTTTACTCAGAGTTCAGGAAGGGCAGAGTGGTCAGTTACTGTGCCCAAACGAGGGGGTGGGATGCCTGTAACTAAAAAGAGTGCTGACAGAAATGCTGCTCTTTCAGTTCTACTCCAAGAAGCCCTGACCTGTAGCTTCTTAACCGTCTTTCTGTGTTGGGAATGCAGAGCTGGGCTTGATGGAGGTGATACAGCCACATCTAGCCACAAGCTGAGGGGTGTACTAGGCTGGTGAGCATGCTGGGAGTCTGGAGAATTGCCATCGACCACTAACAAGATCCCAGATTCTTGGATGAGAACTTTCTGAAGCCATTGAAATGGTTACTAAGCTTAATGAAAAGACAGGAAAGCTTCATGCAGGTTATACAGTAGATCCTACACACTACAGACTTGAAAAGCTCTTGTATCTGTGAAGAAGCTTTGGACATCATGTAGAGCTGTGAAGAGGCGTCCCAGACTTCCCTCCTACCAGATTTACTCTTTGAAGTCAGATACTCCTTAGAGGACATTGAACAGAGAGAATTTTGCTACTCTCAGAATGCAGAACTCATAGGGACAATTGAACTGAGGGATTTTTTGTCTACCCAGAAAAAATAAGTTTTAGTCAATAAGAGCAAGAGGTAGGGAGAGATGTAGCTGCTCTCCAAGAGAGTAAGATAAAGACACAGGGAATTAGCTTGTACAAAAAAACCCACAACAAGTAAATAAAAATTGGTTATTCATAGAATTTCTTTCTTAGAATGAAATAGAATTTAATATTATAGAATTCAATTATTATTGAAGATTTGTAGATTGCTTCAGTTGCTTTTATTAGGGCAGTTTATCAAAAACATCTATCTGACAAGTTGATCTGAGCAGAGGCTTTGAGCAAGATAAAGGAACTTTTTTACCCTGCCTGTGTTAGCCTAAATTACAGGAAAATACTTGAATGGCCCTGCTAATGCTTCAGATGCAGGTCCGTGTAGGATGCTTTTCCTGACATGGAAAGGAAGTATGGCTTTTAAAAGCAAGATATGAACAGAATTACTCCAGAATGAGTACATTGCCCCTGTGTGGGCTATTAGGTGAAACACCATTTCCTGAATCACAAATTCAGTGTCCCCAGGGAATAAATAGCAGTAAGATTTTTGTCAATGTCTCATAATATTCATGGTAAATGTCCTTTTCCCTAGAGGGAAAAACTTGACAATGTTACAAGGAATTCAAGTATGAAAGAATGTAGTTTTGAGTGACTGAATGTTGGCAGGTGTGATTACATATTTATTTCTCTGGCAAGCCCCTCTGCTCCAAGCATTTTGCCAGGCTGTGATGGAATAGGCAGATTCACAACCCTTTTCAGAAATTTCTATTAGTTACTCAGTCACCTTTTTATTTTATAGCGTATGTTACAAGCACACAGAATGAAAATAAAGTCATATTTTTTTCTGAAGCAATGAACAAGATACTGTTGTATACCTGCTAAGCTCCCACAAAAAATTTGCTTTCCCTTCTGAAAAAAATTGAAAGCTGCCTGCCGTCAGGACGGTAACTTAACAGCCTCCTTGCTCTTGGCTGGTTTGACATTTCATCAGGTGTTATTCAGAAATAATGTAAAATCATGAAAACCACTGTGGAAATGCACTACTGCTGTATCTAGGTCATTTTACCTGAATTCAAGGTTCAGGTTCAAGTTCCTGCTCCCTTCGGCACTGATTCTGCCTTACTGTTGCGCTACTTCATTTCTCCTTCCAGCCTCCCTATGTGTGGGAGAAAAGATATTGCTAAATAGTCACAATTCAAACCATTTTTCTCTACTGGTAGAAAAATAGACCTTTCAGCAGAAATGAAATTGGCAATTGTTTGTGCATTAGAGCATTAATTGATTTGGCGTATGAGTTGGCTTATAATTGGGAAACTTATTGGAAAGAAGCACAGTCTGTAAGTGCATAATTATAACGAAGTGTGTTTCCAAATTATGAAGACTGATGTGCCCAAAACATGAGTTGAATGTCAAATTTCGTTAATTCTGTGTTTAACTCATAAATAACTTGCTAATTTTTTGCATATAATATATTGCATTTGTGACACATTTATAAAACCTTACCAATGATTAACCTGTTTCAACCCACCTCTGAAAGAACATTTTCAGATCTTCCGAATAAAGAAAATATTAATTGCAAAATTAAAAGGATCAGTGTTAATTAGAGATTAAGAAAAACATGAAAATGTGACTCATTGTAATGAAATTGTTAAATAATCCATATAAAAAAAAATCAGTCAACATTAATCTTTGGCAAGAAGACAGAAGCGCATATGGACACAAGACAGATAGAAAATCAGATTTGATTTGGTAAAGGAATAGTGTGGCAATACCACCAATGTTCTCTTGGGTTGCTCAACAGAAGCATGGCTTCCTAGCATGGAGAGATGCTCATTGCTATGCAAGTGTCACCTTGTGTGATCACAGGAAAGCAGCAAGCACAAGTGCAGATTACAAGTTGTGCATGTGGTATTTCCATTCCCTTTGATGAAAACTGAATGTGCTTATCACAGGAAATGCTCTAACCTAGAATTAGGAGACTGGGAGGATGCATTTAAGAGGAAGAGCTAGAAGTGATAATCAGCAATTACCATGATAGATACTATAAACACAAATTATGGTGTTTTATGAGAGTTATATATATGCCGAGAGTTTTATGAAGTATTACATATCTTTACACATGAGCTAAATTACAGGGAAAAAAATCCTATGGTTATTTTTTGGAAAATTTTCCTTGAACTTCCCTGATCATATAAGGTCACATATGTAAGTAACTGCAGTAATAGAAAAAGGCCTGAAATGTGTTTGCACATAAAACCTTCATTTTATTTCAATTTATTTCCAAAGTCTGAGTGCTTAGCTTTGTAAACCTAAATATATATATTTCAAAACTATTCTTTAAAAAAAAATGTAATAAAAAAATCTATCATGTAAGATTAAGACAGAACATTGCTAAGGTATGATCATCCCTCTGACCTGGCCCTCCAGTGAGTGAGTATTTGATCTCGTCTTTCTGTACTCTTCAGGAACTACAGATCCGTTCCAGCTGTTACCCTGGGCAAAATCAGCTCAGATATGCTCCTGCAGAATAAAAATCCAGCTCAACAGGCCCATAGCATTCTCACTCTAATCAACATTTTGGTGAAATTTTCTTGAAAAAGTTAGAACAATTCTCTATTGAGCATGACTGTGACTTTTTTTGAAGGTTGAATAATATTTTCAAAGTGTGCTGAGTTAAAATGACTTTTTCCAGGGACAGTTTATGTCATTAAAAAATTCCCTAGTGCAAATTTCAAGACCTTTCAACCAGGCATGTCTCAAAGAAAAGCTTGTATGAATTTGTTGATGTGGGGAAAAAAAAAATACTGTCCTTTAGTCCTGTTCTTGGAAACGCCTAACTGCACTGCTTGAAATCAGAATAAAAGTGGTTGATACAAACATGGCAAATTTTAGTCCAGGTTTTAGTGTTCAATAAAATTTAAAAACTAGTGAGGTACAAGTTGAGTTTATATCATGCTTCTCATTTATAAGTTATGTAGTTGTGTCATCTCAAATAATTATGACATCTTACAGCTATGAAATTCCATTCTTGCCTGTAGCTCCTGGGGTCTGTTAGACATGGAGTATGAAGTGCCACTGGTTCCACTCACTTGTTTTTCATTATCCCATAGAAACTGAAAGTTGTTCCCTAAGAAGAATGAAGGTCAAATTGTTTAATTAAAAGAAGATTTGAATTTTTGAAACAGGGATGGAGACTGAGAACAGCCTGCAAGACATACTGAGCTCGGAAGAGTTTCAGTTTAATCTAGTTTTAGTAATTTGGTTTTAATTGCCCTGAATACCAAACTTATCTTGGAAGTCTAAAAAGTCCTTCGTTTTCCTTTTTGTCTCTTTTAGCTTTCTAACATTATATTTTTCTAGATGTCTTTCATCAATTAAGTCTTACATAATTTGTAATTCAGTTATCTGCATTCCTTGTGTTCCCTTATATTTATTTATTTGGAACCTGTGATTTTTTTTATGCCAAAGATAATGTGGAGAGGTGATTGAGAGCAGCCCTGCAGAGGAAGAACTTGGGGCCGATGGTTGATGAAAAACCAAACATGAGCAGGCAGTGTGCACTCACAGATCAGAAAGCCAATGAAATCCTGGTCTACAACAAAAGGAGCATGGCCAGCAGATTAAAGGAGATGATTCTCTCCCTCTGCTCTGCTCTTGTAAGATCCCACCTGGAGTACTGCGTACAGTTCTGGTGTCCCCAAGATAAGAAGGACGTGGAACTGTTGCAGCAAGTTCAGAGAGAGGCCACGAAGTTGACAAGAGAACTGGAGCACCTCCCCAGCAAAGACAGGCTGAGAAAGTTGGGGCTGTTCAGCCTGGAGAAGAGAATATTACGTGGATAAGCAACCTGGTCTAGTGGGAAGTAAAGGGGAGTTGGGACTAGGTGATCTTTGAGGTCCATTCCATCCCGTTAACATTATATGATTCTATATCAGAATTTGAACAGCATATTGTTGGATCAGGCATGCTTTTTGGGAAGAAATGTATTTTAATTGGGCCAAGGAAAATCTCCATCCTTTACTGGATGCTGAAGAGAACATTATAACCAAGGATGGGGAAAAGCCTGAGGTACTTAAAGACTTTGCTTCAGTCTTTAACAGAAAGAGCAACAAGCCTCCAAGCTGGTAGACAGGGACAGGAGCAGAAAAGACCTCCTGCAGTTCAGGAGGAAGTAGTTAGTGAACTGTTGAGCCACTTAGACATTCACAACTCTATAGGACCAGGTGGTATCCATCCTAGGGTGCTGAGGGAACTGGCAGAAGAACTGGCTGGATGGCCAGGCCCAGAAAGTGGTGGCGAATGGAGTTACATCCGGTTGGGGACCAGTCACAAGTGTTGTTCCCTAGGGCTCAGTATTGAAGCCAATAAAAATACTTAATATCTTTATCAATGGTCTAGATGAGGGTATTGAGTGTATCCTCAGTAAGTTTACAGATGACACTACATTCAGCAGGAATGCCAATCTGCTGGAGGGTAGGAAAGCTCCGCAAAGTGATCTGGACAGGCTGGATCGATGGGTGAGTCCAATGGTATGAGGTTCAATAAGGCCAAGTGCCAGGTCCTGCATTTCAGTCACAACAAGCCCACACAGCACTATAGGCTGAGGGCAGAGTGGCTGGAAAGCTGCCCAGTGGAAAATGACCTGGAGGTGCTGATCAATAGTCAACTGAACATGAGCCAACTGTGTGTCCATGTGGCCAAGAAGGCCAATGGCATCCTGGCCTGTATCAGAAACAGTGCGGCCAGCAGGATTAGGGAAGTGACTCTTCCTCTGCACTCTGCACTGGTGAGAGTGCTTCAAGTACTACTTCAAACACAGTCTTCAGTTCTGGGCCCCTCACTACAAGAAAGACGTGGAGGTGCTGGAGCATGTCCAGAGAAGGGCAATGGGACTGGGGAAGAGTCCAGAGAGTAAGTTCTATGATGAGCAGCTGAGGGACCTGACATTGTTTAGTGTGGAGAAAAGGAGGCTCAGGGGAGACCCTACCACTCTTTACAACTACCTGAAAGGAAGTTGTAGCAAAGTGTGGATTGGCCTCTTTTCCCAGGAAACTAGTGTCAGGACAAGAGGAAATAGCCTCAAGCTACCTTAGGGGAGGTTCGGATTGGACATCAGGAAGAGTTTCTTCACAGACAGGGTTGTCAAGCTTTGGAATGGGCTGTCCAGGAAGGTGGTAAAGTCACCATTCCTGGAACTGTTCAAGAAACAACTGGATGTGGCACTTTGTGCTGTGGCTTAACTTACTTGATAAGGTGGTGTTTGATCAAACCTTGAACTCAATGATCTTGGAGGTCTTTTCCAACCTCAATGATTCTGTGTTCTAATGTTGTTTCTGTCCTTTATAAAAACTTCTCACCCTCCAGCTCTACCTGAAAACCTTTTCTATTGTATTTTTTTTTTTAAACAAAAGCATTTCAAAATCTCTTTGTTTTCCCTTACACCTTAATTATCCTAAAATGTCAAGGTGCCAAGATGTTGTTTTGCATGTCAATTGCTTTTTACTACTGTAGCAGAAAAAAAAATCAAGTTCAGTTTCTACAGTAACAGAAGTATTCTCTTGTTATATGGTTCTAATATTTACATATTTTAATGTAATATGTAAATAAGTGTAAATAGTAAAAGGACTTTATCATTTTTTTAACCAGCATGTTGAAGGGCTGGATGCCTGAAAATACATGCTCAACTTTTTTTTGCATGATTCAGTAAAGCATACTACCTTTTGCTTGCCTTCTTTCTGTGGGAGTAATTTAAAACCATAATGCAAACTGTAAAAAACTCATACAATATCATCCTTTGCAAGGGGTGATATGTGAATGGTTGTTTGCTGTGGCAGTTTTTTTGTAAAAAGAGGATGAAAGACAGACAGATGTTTGATGAAACAGTTAATGAAAAAGAATGATGTTCGGAACAGCTGATAAAACAACTGCCAAAGGGCCATGTCCTATTGATGGATGGTTTATCTCTTTCAAGTAAGCTGTATTGCAGGCAATAAATACTAGCAAACAGTAACAGCAAAAAGTTTAGAAATCACCACACATCTGGTTAGCCTTAACAGAGCAATATTTCCTTGATATTGACAGAATGCCACTATGGATAAATAAAAATCTTTCAGGGAAAATCACATTTATCTAATGAAAGTTTTTTTTGTGGGGTAGGGTATTTAAATTCTGATAGTTTTGGTAAATAAGACCCAATTGATTTTTTTT
>NW_020955261.1:602088-709129 GCF_003031625.1 Empidonax traillii | reverse complement strand
TTTTTTTTTTTTTTTTTTTTTTTTCCCCCAGCTTGCTGATATAAATATTTTGAAAATGTAAGGACAGACAGACACATTCTGTTTTCTTGGAAATTCTCAAAGCAAATCAATGACACATTGAACAAGCAAAAAACTCTGCCCTAGATTTTCTCCCTTAGGCACATAGCACAATACAAAGAGAAAAACTATGGAAAAAGTGGATGTGTGATGTTTTATCTCTGTGTTTTCTGTTCTTCTTATTTGGATGCTGGGCATGTTTCAGTTACTGTTTTCATCTGCTACAGTCCAAATTCCAGGTCCTGGATATGTTATAATTGTAGAAATCTTCCTAGGCAACCCGTGCCTAGCTTGGAAAGTAGGTTGCTTGGGAAAAGGGACAGGAAGAGAACCATCTTCACAACTCCTGCTATATTTGGCCTCCTTTGGTGCCATAGTCATAAATAAATGTGTTTCCTTAGGAGGATATAATTCTGTTTTGGAAAATATCAACAAAGATCCAGAAGAAAAAATTAGTAATGGAGTATCCCTGGGAAAATTCAGTGGTGGAGGTAGCAGGTGAAAACTTGTGTTGGGGTTCCTCCCATGAGTATGAAGGTCCACACTCCTGCCTTCTTCCCTGCATGCTTTTCTCCTATGTGGAGGCGTGTCTCCTTACTCTATGCACATCATCCTCTAATACTAAGCATCTGCCACATTCCCATCTGGAATCATCATGGATGATGATGCAAAGCATCTGAGATATTAAACTGGAGGTATTAGGAGAGATGTCTTTTCTCCAGCTGCTACAAATACAAGTTTGGGAGTTCCTTTCAAGCTTCTGATTTCCCATGAAATGTCTGGGTGTAGTTTGCATTGCAGAGAGAGTGCCAGGCTAAAATGATTTTAAACTGGACCCAATACAGCAAATTTTGTTCTTCACAGGAAAACTGTTAGCCTAATGAATTGGTTGTTTATCAGTTACAGAAAATAACAACTGGAGGGTATCCTGAAGTTATTTCCCAGAAGGAAACACTCTTTTCCCAAAACAGATTATGAACTGAAATAGACCTCTCTTGTTCTCAGTGTTAGGGAAGAAACCAGCACGCTCACACAACAGCAACCTGCATGTTATGTAACATTCTTCAGGCAACCACCAGCTCTGCCTTGATGATGCTGAGTGGTGTTCCCACAAATCTCAGAAGTGATTTACCTGCTGCAGTGCAAATAAGTTGTATAATGAAATCATCTGCGTGTGGAGTGCATGTTTCAAGAACTTTTTCGATTGTCAGATCCAGAAAAGAGTGAAGATCCAGCGAGGATATAATTATTTCCCTGCTACATCAGGGACTACAAGATTCTTTTGGCAGATAATAGTTCAATTTCCCAGGTAAAACACAGTCTAATTTGTGTGATAGTTTACAGACATGACAGGCAAGGTGTGGTTGCTTTGAATAAGAGCATGTCTTGATGTTTTAGGCAAGGAAACGCTTGGCTATGATTTATGTTGAGTGTCAGCCCTTTCTAAGGAACATGCAACTCCCTGGGGCCACTGCCCATCTGAATTCAGATTATCAGCCTCTGAGGACTGTCAGCGTTGCCTCTTACACACATGAAGTATGTGCAGCAGGAGCAGCTTCACTCTATGGCTTGGTTCATCTCTGCTTTTAGAGATCTTATGTTGTGTAAGATTTATTTCCATGCCTAAGCCACTCAGAGTCCATACAGCCAGCTTGCTCTTCCTTCTAGCAGTGTCACCAGTTTCCTCACAATGCCTGTGATTGTCAGCAGTCTGTCCACTTATTTGTAGTGCATGGTTGGTCTGATGACAACTGGCCTCCTTCAGGGTTGGCAGCATGCTTTGGAAGCTCACACAGAGAAATCCTGCATCATCCTGGAAGTATCTATGCCTGGAGAGGGTCAGTGTTATCATGTTATCTGTGGAGGATGAGATACATGTCACAGGTAGAGCTGCAGGCTTTGTGTGTCACACAGCTTTGTGTGTCAGGAATCCTTCCCACAAATCCTATTGCTGGATCCCTGGGAGGAGAGATCAGCACCTCCCTCTCCACTTTCCCTCCTAAGGAAGCTGTAGAGGGCAATGAGTTCACCCCCTCAGCCTCCTTTTCTCCAAACTAGACAAGTCCAAAGTCCTCACAGGACATAGCTTCTGGCCTTTTCACCAACTTTACTACCCTATATTCAAGAACCTTCACATATCTGCATCCTGTGGTGCCTGTCTTGTTTCTCTTCCTTTTTAATCCCCTTCTATACTTCCCATGCCAGATATCCCCATAAGGCATCTCTCTGGTGTTTAGTTACTGCAGGCCCCTTTCTGTTTAAAGAAGAGCAGTAGCTGCCACCCAAGTACAGTTCAATTCACTTGGCTCTGGGATTGTCCTGAGGTGTTCCTCTCCTCTTTCAGTTGTTGAAGCCTGGGATGGGATTTCCAGTGTAGGTGGAATGGGTAGGTGGGATGGGTCTAGATCCTCTGGCGTGTTACATAGGAGCTGGGAGAGGGAGGGCTGCTTTCCTCCCTGCTTGCTGGTGTTACAATGGTCTTGAAGAGTTGGTGGACTAGGAAACCCTAAGTGTGAGCGATTTGGCAGTCTTTAATCTGGCTGGGCACTTGGGGGAGTTGCTGACTAATGTCACATGCATTTGTCTCTATGCTAGAAATTTTAGAAATCCCAAAAAAGGATTGCTGGAATGCTGCAGGTGTCAATGACTAGACACAGAGACCATTGCTGGTACTTCTTTCTGTGTGAAATGCTGCAGAGAAACCTGTTTGGACGTCACTTTGTGGAATAATCTGGTAAAGTTAGGTCTATTGAAATAACGAGATTAAATGCTGAAGCCCTGCATGGCAATTGTTTTTGGTGTCACTTCCTAGAAAGGGAGAAAGACATCCTGCTGACCAGGCTATTCTCTATTCTCTGTGGACTCAGATGCAGTAATTGTGGTTGCATGCTAAGAACCTTTTGCAAAAGTCTCCTCCCCCTTCTTCTTCCAATGAAGTTAGTCTCCTAGAAGAAGCATGCCATGGAGGCCAATGAATTTGGTGTCTAGTGCATGGCTGGGCAAAGGACAAGAGGAAGAGAGATCATTAATAAATCAACTATGTCCTTACCCTTTTTATATATTTGCATGAAATGAAAGGCTTTGAGTCACAAAGATACTTCTCTTCATCTAAGCAATGAAAAGGGAGAAAATTTTTCAGGGATCACAGGACTCTTCAGTGGTGGAAAAAACACTGCCACCTCCAAAGGCACTTCAATCCTGTGAGAAAGAAGAAGCAACTGAGATGATGTTGTATGAGGTGCCAACCTGCTCCTCTATCAGCAACAGCTCACCAAAACAAAGATCTCTCCAACAGCAGGTAAGGCTTATTCATGATGGGATGTCCTTACCTTTGCAGTTTATTCTGTGCAGGCAGATCCCACAGAAGACTAAATAGGGACAGGAGGTGCTCCAGTCACCAGAGCTGAGATCCCCCTGCAGCTCATGGTGAAGACCATGGGGAGGCAGGCTGTCCCCTTACAGCTCATGGAATTTGCAGCGGAGCAGAGATCCACCTGCAGCTTGTGGAAGATTCCATGCTGGAGCAGATGGGTGCCTGAAGGAGGCAGTGACCACTACATGGGAAGCTCACACTGGAGCAGGCTTCTGGCAGGACCTATGGCCCCATGGAGAGATGAGCCCACGCTGGAGATGATTTGCTGGCAGGACTTGTGACCTCGCAGAGGTTGGAGCAGCCTGTTCCTGAAGGACTGCACCACATGTAAGGGACCCATGTTGGAGCAACTGGTGCAGAACTACAACCCATGGGAATGACTCACATTGGAGAAGTCCATGGAGGACTGTCCTCTGTGGCAGGGACCCCATGCTGGAGCAGGGGAAAAGGAATCCTCCCCCTGAGGAGGAATGAGCCGCAGAGACAATGTGTGATGAACTGACTGCAACCCCCATTCCCTGTTCCCCTGTGCTGCTGAATGTAGGAGGTAGAGGAAACTGGGAGTGAAGTTGAGACCAGGAAGAAGGGAGGGGTGGGAGAGAAGTGCCCTCAAGATTTGGTTTTATTTCTCATTACTCCATTCTGATTTGACTGCTAATAAATTAAACGAATCTTCCCAAGTCTGTTTTATCCATGACAGTAACTGGTGACTGATCTCTACCTGTCTTTATCTTGACACACAAGCCTTTCATTATATTCTCTCTCACTCTGTCCAGCTGAGGACAAGAGTGATAGAGTGGTACCTGGGCACCTGGTGTCTAGACAAGATCAACTAACCACAATGTTTAGTGTTTTTCCTGAAGTTAAACTTATACTCAGTTAGTGTGTCATGCTCCTTGCTGGTTTTAACCCTGTTGGCCAGGAGTCCCGTTGAGGTCACAGGAGAGGCGAAGTCCTTTGCAGGATTAGTCGTGCTATTTTTCCACTCTGAAATTGAATACTGTTGAATCACCCCCAACAGTGCTTAAAAGATAATATGAACTTATGTTGAAATTAGCAGGTCCATCTAACAGGCTTCCATATCAACCATTTTCCCTGAGTTTTACATTATTCTACTTGATTGCAAAGAATGTTTTCTTTTGCTGTATTGTAAAAACCTCTTCAATAACACAAAAATGAAATGTGTATGTCCACAGAGTATATGCAAATCTGTTTTCTCTACTTATTCTAGTTTGGTTCTTATGTACACTTATTTCATGGGTAAAATTATAATTGAAAGTGCTCCTTATACTGTATCGCTGCTTATGGTCATAACTGAAATTTTCAAAGCAGCTGGTCACCAGAAGCACCTTTGGTCTGAATACTTTTGAAATAAGACTGTGAAGCTTTTCTCTCCAGAGCTATTTCAAAATGTGAAAAGTTACTCTGCCATTTCAGCTGTAGCAGTCACTATCTCAGGTAAAATACATGGTTCTATTTCCCTGTCATTTGCATAATTTGATTGGATATATTTTGCAGTTTTCCTTTTAATTGGAATTCCTGCTTGTTCTTCATAAGAATTATTGTGCACCTCAACCCATAATTTCCACACTAATGTATATCAGTTCTTTGTTGGTTGGCATTATGATATTGGAAATCCATCGAATTCTTCCTTTAAGAGTAGCTGAATTACCAGAGACATTTCCTCAGTGCAAAAATGGAACTACTAACCAAACTGAGTAAAGTTTTAAAAATGTAACTAGTATTAAAATTTATTTATGTCTCACTGCACAAAAATCATTTGGTAAATAGAGTGTTTTAACTGATCATTGGATTCTTTTCTTCTTTACCTGCTGTTCATTTGAAGCAGCTGAGAGTAAGTATCTCTGAGATGAAATGCAGTTCAGATTACTCTCAGCTGTTATAAAAGGAAGATAGGTCAAATGAGAGGCAGCCATCATCCCTATGGAGATGACAGACCCTGATCCTGCCCTTTGCCCCTGTTAGACAGACCCAGCCGGGATAACTGTTAGGGAGTGATCTGGGCTGTCAAAGCCTATGGTGAAAAGCCTGAGGTGTGCTTGTGCATACTTGGTGTTACATTTGTCATTTATACGGAGGCACTGCAAGTGAAAAATGAGCGTAAAAGCAACTGTTTGGCTAAAATAGTGCTTTCTAGCTATTTAAAATACCAAATCACAAAATATTTCATCTGGGAAGGAGTCTCTGAAGACCATCTAGTCAAACAACCTGCTCAAACCAAGACTGATTTCCAAGTTGGACCGGGTGGCTGGGATGTGCGTAAAGGTGTATAAATATGGTTGAGAAGAATTAGCCTTAGATGGGCTGAAACAAGTCTGGACTGGGAAAAAAAAATAATTTAACATGAGTATTTAAAACTTTTCTGGTAAAAATTACCTTCTCTTCGTGAATGTCTGTGTGCCTGTTCCATGCTGACAAACCCTGGTCTTTTTGATACCATCCTAATGAAACACATCCTTGGTTAAGAAGCTTCCTCTGGGATGGTGCCAGCATACGCTGCATTCTCTGTCCTACTAACTGTCCTCCACAGTCCCCAAGCGCGCTGTGTCTCTGCCAGTCACCCTGATTATAATTTTGAACTCTGCTGCACAGAAGTCACAATGTCCCAGAAGCATCCACTCCTGCTCTTAAAAATTGCTAATTATGGAAGCGTCCCTTTCCCCATTAGCTCCCTGCTGGAAGCAGAAAGCACAAAAAATTAGGCTAAAATGTCAAGCAGGGGAGAGGATGCTGGATCCTTCCTTGGAAAAAAGATGTGGGGGAGAGAAAGAAAAGAGAGCAGGGAATCCTGCATCTCTTGAGGAGATGGGGGAAATGGTGTGGAGGGTCCAAGGTCACCTGCATAGCTTGGGGCCATATGCAGTGTGCCTATGGGTCAAGAATTGAAGGTCGTGTGGACTGATTGTTGAGACACAGGTTCAAAAAATGTAACAAAGGTCTGCCTTGAGAGCATGCTTTAAAACTTTTCTTCTGATTTCATTAGAATTAGATGCATTTTTTTCCCAAATTATTAGTAGTCAAAGTGTTATATAGGGGACTGGATGTCCTCAGAGCTCAGAGAAGGTATTTTAGCAGTTTTACTTCAGACTTTAATCTGGACTCAGTGTAAACAATTTTCTAATGTTAATAAAATCTTCATTTTAAGAGTTCAAACTGTTTCAGTGATATCCTGCTGACGACTCCCGGTGAAAAAGGGAACTGATTTGTGCTGTGGTCAATTCTGTGGAACCAATTTTTGTGCAACAGTAGAACTGGATGGAAGGAAAAACATGAGGAAAAGGTCACAGAATCATTTCCTTATCATAAAGAGAAATTTCTGTTATCACGAACAGAAATTTTTGCCTCACAAAGAGACTCCACTTTTTGCTGGGAGCCAGGAGAGCAGCTTTATATTCCCTTGTCACAGGTTGGCTGTCACGGGTGTGCAGTCAGGGAGGCGAGGAGCAGCAGGGTGTGCGTCATCCCTACTATTTTTGACCGCAGAAGTACCCGCTAATGTCCCAGGGTGGCTAAATTTATGTTAGAACTGCCTGGAGTTGGCATGCGGTGTAACCACTGCATTGTTTTACCTTGCACTGAGCCCCCTTCCCATCCCTTCTTGGATACCCAGGATCCAGCCTTGATACATCCCAGCTGCACAGACCAGGCTCAGGCACCCACCAAAATGGTCAAGCTTTGGGTAAAATCATGAGGCCTAAGGAAGACAGAACTGCAGGTGGAGATGGGAATGTTGAGAGCAATTCAGGAGGCAAAAAAGTGCAACATGGAAAGGTACAAAACCCTAACGGAGAACTGTAGCAAAGATGTGGTAGGTCAGCAGCATGGAGCAGCAGGGCTAACCCTTGCCTATCTGCCTGATGCCTGCTGGGCCAGCAAAGGCTTCCCTAGGGTTCTTATCAGGGTAGGGAGCATACTAATGCCCGGTAACTCATTAAACCCCAGCTATCTCTTGTGTGTATTCACCAAGAAATGACTGCTTGGTGGAAACCCACTTAAACTGTATGTACCTTTCTGACAGAGCCCCTGGGGACACGGCAAGAGCTGGGACTGGTGATCCAGAGAGGGCCAGGGGCACCCTGAAGAATGACAAAGGGACTACACAAATATGCATGGCAGCAGATATGCATTTGCCTGCTCCTGCAGCTCTCTCTAAAGGCTAAGGTACAGTGAGATACCAGCCTGTCCTGCCCAGCAGCCACCAGGCTTGATCAGCCTGGAAGGGAAGCACTGATGACAGTTTCCAAAGTGGAACCATGCCTCCTTCATGCAATTGGAAAGCTGTTACCAAAGCAGAGCTGGACTTTCAAGGCTGAAGCAAGAACTGAGATGCTCTTAAAGCCAAGGGGAGAGTGTATTCATTCATCTTGTATTAGTTCCATGTGTAGAAGCTACAGGGCTTTTCCCACCTTAACCACTGCTTTTAATAATAGTGAATATTTAAACAACAACAACAACAACAACAAAAGACTCAAAAGTCTGACAGATTTTTCCTTCCTGAATTTGAGTAGTTATCTATTTATTAATGAATTTTTTTTTTTTTACTTTATTACAGTTATTAGTATCATGTTCCATGGCTTCATTGCATGTTGTATGAAAAGTTGCTTCCCCTTGTTTGTTCAAATCAACTCCTTACTAACTTTACTGGAAACTCTTGTGCCAAGAGAGGAGGTGCAAAATCTTTCCCTATTCACCACTATTCATGATGTTAGAAACCTCCAGGGCATTCCTCTTAACATATGCTTTAACTTTATATTTTTCCAAGAAATAGCGAAAAACACCTTTTTTTTTTTTTTTTTAATGTTAACTTTCTAAAGAAGGAAGAAAAGATTGCAGCTTATGATTATAGTTCATTCTTTCTTTGATGATCCAGTTGTAGTTTAATATGGTAATTGCTGATAACTACTAGTGAGAGACTAAGGTATTACACATAAAAAAAAGGGTGCCTGTTTCAAATCAGGTACAGACACGTGCAGAAGGATTATTGGGCAGGATATTTTATTGTAAAAATCACCCCTTTTTGCCTACAAAACAGAGGCTTTCAAAAATAATTGCAAACATAATAAAAAAAGACAAGAGAGCTTTGTGTGATAAAGAGAGGTGTATACAAATAGTTGTGAATTGTATCTGAAAAATATTTATATAGATATGCAGTGTTTGTTCTCAGTTCTAACAAGAGATGCAGCATTAACATCAGGTGATAGGGCTGAGCAATAGTATGTTAATTAAGGCACCTCCTTGAAAATGCATCAGATAGGTATGTAAGTTTAAGAAAAGGAAGTAAATCTTGCAATTCTTAATGCTGACTGAAAAACAATTAAAAAGTTGCTCTCTGAGTAGGAATCAAAGCCTTTATTGAAGGCTTAAATAAAAATTCAATGTTGTTCCCATAGCTTGTAGCTGTATACACTCATGAGTTGCTGAAGTAATCCTCTATTGACAGAATGATCTTTCTTTAGTGACCAGCTGAGAAAATATACTTTGTCTTTCAATTTCTCTATTGATACTGCATAAAGATTAATTAGAAGATTATGTTGCACTCCCACCTAGTGGCAAATAAAACATGCCCAGTATAATTTTTTTTTGTATGGTTAAAGGAATTTGTGTTGCCCTTCCTAGAAATAAGCTCTGACTTGCTTAAAAGTTCTACAAACAAACAAGTTCCAAATTAAACTTATGTAACTCAAGTAAACCTTGACTCAGCAAAAATTAAAAACAAAAAGATGCTTCTGTAACGCGGCAGCTTTTGTACCAAAGAAAATCAAGACAAATTTAGGCCTTGGTTTTAGATTTATTTTTCATGCTTAATGTGTGCATTTAATAATAGGATGAAATTGTAAGTTGTCAGGTCATGTATTATTCATACATTAGAAAAATATAATTCATACAATAGAAAAAAAATGAAAATGTAAGTAGCATTTTATTTAGTTTTCAAATAGCACAGATAGAGTGCGTTGCCAAGCAGGACCCCAAGCCGGCTGAGGCAGCCAGCACCTGCCTGGATCCTTGCTGGGTAGTCAAGTCCAGCTCCGACAGTAGGTCAGGGGACAGAGGTTACCAAATACCATGGGACCAAAGTCAGCCAATTGGACTTGCACTGCCCTGAAGACATGATGGATCGATTTAGCTCCAGGCTGATGCCTCAACAAAGGAGTCTATGATCTTGTCATTTGCCTGTGAAGTTGACATAAACTAGTTCTGCAGAGTCATCTTTCGTTAAAGACCATTCCTAACACTGTGGCTTCAAAGCAGATCTACCGGAGGTGTTTTCCTAGATAGGCTGAGGCAGCTCTGAGGCTATAATTGAGAAGTGTAAAGACATGTTTGATTAGCTGCGTAATCTTGGAAGCACAAAATCATAAAATTATGTGGTTGGGCAAGGCTCCAACAAGCCGTATAGTCTGTTTCTGTGCCAAAATGCAGCACCTCCTCTATCAACAGTATTCCTGGACAAGTAGTAATAGATACTAGTTTTTAATGTCCCCGAAGGTGATCTCCCACATTTCTGCTATATCTTATTCCATGCTTCTGTATGCTCAAGTCCTAGAAGTTTTTTTTCTAATATCTAATCTGAATCTTCTTCTACAGTAGCAGCCCATTCATTCCTGTATTCCCTTTAGACAGCCCTGCCCTCTTTTTGGGATTTTTTTGAGTTGAGCTTGTCTTCTCACTAGATTGAAACCACCTCTTTCCTCATCAGTCATGTTTGCTAGATGTCTGGTCATTCTGATTGCTGTCCTCTGTACTTTCTCAGAACTCACCACTGTGGTCAGGCCAGATGGATTATATAATACTTTTTTGTGGGCTATACTCCCAGTGCTATGACCCAGTAAAAATATAGAAGTTTTGTCAACAGCGTGACAGCATTGATCCATAAAATGCCAGATCTTTCTTTGCAGACCTACTGCCTAGTCCAGTCTTGCAACTCATTATTCCTGCTTAGATATTGACTTCTGTATCTTTTTTTGCTGAATCAGCAGCTATTTTAGAAAATAATTCTTTGGTTTAACAATTACTTTGACTGCAAACCCTGTCTTAAAGAGTATTTTTGTCTTTTATTTATTTATGTTTTAATTTTCAGATTTGTTAGGAATATGCTTTTTTTTGTTAATGGGTAAATAGTTCTATGTCTAAGATAGCTTTGCAGAAACACGTTTTCCTTCAGTTTCACTGTGGCTCCATTATAATTTCTTTCTGAATTGTTTCCCAATTACTTTCGTTCTTCTCCTATAGTAATTCAATCTGTAGTTCATTTATTAGAATTCTCTTTTCCAAATTCAGCTAGGTGACATCTGCTATTTCTCCTATACCCACAAAAGGAAACTATTTCAGCTTAATATTTGTCCTTGACTAGTTCACATTGACTGCTATTTATTTCCTTGCTTTATGGATGTTTAAAGGTACTGGGTTGCTGTTTTTAGTGGCTTGGAGGAACTGAAGACAACTAGCTAGTCTTCTGTATTTACTCTTGATTTTGTCTTTCAAAGCTGAGTGCTACAGTCTCCCTTTCAAGTTTTACAGTAACTCATTTGTCCTTTACAGTAACTCAGGTGTGCTGAAAGATAGCTAACCTCAAGTTGTTTAATCCACTAGGAGAGTATTCATGAGGCCTGGATGATTTGAAAAAACACTTTTCATACTTAAATACTTTCTAACCCATCTTTTATCTGTTCTAAAAAGTGCCTTGTCACTTGCTTTGGTTCATTAGCTAATTGATTTGTGGGTTTGTTAAGACAAACACAGAAAGGCATTTAGTCTTTCCTGGTGTCATCTGCCAATAGGTTGTTTTTCCAATCGACATTCTTCTTGGTCATCTTCTTTGTACTTGATATCCCTACAGATAGATTTCTTGTTATCTTTGAAATCACTTATCTGCCTGTATCTCCTCATATTTTTTATTTTTCCCAGAAATTTCTGATATTCACCCTAATTGCTTATGCTATTATTTTGTATACACCCCAATCAATCTGACCTACTTTCTTCAGCTGTGTGCTTATTTCTTGCATTTGATATAATTGGAAAGACCATAAGATAGCTAAACTGATTTCTCATTCAGCTCCTGTCCTCCCTCTGTGTTGGGAAAACTGTCACTTGTAGACTAGCTTCTGTGCTCACATGAAGTTTACAAGATCCCTTTTTATATTTGAGACCTGTGAGATCTTACCTGGGAATTCTCTGTGCTTGTTAAGTCTGTCTTACTGAAATCCCTGTTTAAGGACCCTGTTCTGCCTCTTCTCTTCTTAGGGAATGTGAGTGTTACCTTTACACAAATAGTGTCACATTGTCAATCACTTTCTGCTCCTGGTAAGGATAAAATCTACAAAAGCCTTCTCTATCTGCTGCTTCTACCCTCTTAAAAAACAAAGCATCTCAAGAGCTATCTGTAGCTGTGGTTTTTTCCAACAATATGGGCTTAATTCAATACCTTCACTAATACTGACTTGCATCAGTCTCACCTACTCGGTGACCAAGAATCACCTAATTCCCCGCACTAGCAAACGTATTCTTCCTCCCATCTTTTTTCACCGAAGTTTATTTTGAAAGTTTTTCTCCCTCAGCATTTCGGATTTATGAGCTCCACTGATACACACAGCAATACTTTCTCTCTTCTTTCCAGAACAAACTATACGACTTATATTAACAAATAACTTTTTTTGGTAAATCTAATAATGGATAATATTTGCATAAGCCATAATAGGGGATATTTACAGTGATATAAATGTTTCTTTAACTGGTGGAAAATTTGTTTTCCTTCCCTCATGGGAGACTTTTTATAGTGGTGTGACTGTTCCATGCTAGTGAGTCTGAACTGATCTGAGTTTGTGGTTGTGACTGAAGGTACGGAAAGTTGGTGTGTTTATGATGCCTATGCTTCCTCCATATGTTTTCAAAGCATCAAAAGTGCAACTCAACCAATTCCCACATGCTACAGTTTAGTTTTATATCCAGTATTCTGCAGCACAGTGATTAAAATTTTAAAGATGACTTCTGATGAATTGAAAATAGTATCAAGGATAAATTAAATTAAATGAAGAGGGCTGTAGTGTTGTTGATTGATGTATTGTATTCAGTAAAAGCCTCTGTTCTTCTCTTCATTGAACTCCAAAGAATCTCAGCTCTACTCTATTCTAATTCCAAGAGTCAAGGTACTTTGATGTACAGCTCACAGTGATTGGGCCACAAGGTACACAAGCATTGATTGTAACCAGCTTATGTTCCCAGTGTATACTTCATCAAGGCATTAAAAAAAGATAGAACCATTTAAAGGATCAACGTCCTTGAAGATAAGATAACCACTTTCTAAAATTATATTGCATTCCTTTTCCAAAACCTTATGCTGAAGATTTACTTTGAAGTGCTTGGTTAATGAGGTGAGAGGGAAACATACTTTTAGATGGATGGATAGTTGTTCTTAGCTTTCCTGAAATCAAAATATTTTCTTCTCATATATGCTTCTTTGTATTATTCTGCTTTTTGAAGAATTAGTTCAATTCAGATGTAGGCCCTTCAAAAGAAATATTGCAAAGAATTTCTAAATCCTCATTTGGGTATGCAATAGATATAACATCAGTGCAACTGAGGAGAACATCTAAGTTTTGGCTTGAAGGCATTGTCTTTCTAGTGTATTAGTAGGTAAGCTGTTCAGTAAACAGAAGGGAGCTCTCTAATTCCTCAAGAAATCTTTGGTGTTTACAAATAGTTCTCATCATACAGATGAGTCATAATGTTCTTGTTTTTTAGATCGTTGAAAATAAGAAAGCCAGATATTTGATTCTTAAAATGCCTTTGCTTACCAGAGAGTGTTCCTCCTATGAAGTTTTATTCTTCTTGACATCCTGTTTTTCTGCAGTGAATAATGATATAAAGGGTAATAAATTACAGTCTATTTCATTGGGAGAAAAGAAAAAGCAAGTAAATTTTTGAATCCAAATGTCCAATTTTCTCCAACTACACAAAGAAATTGGGAAATAAGAAACAAGACAAATAGGAAAAAACAGAAAAACTTTCTTCAAAAGATTTATTATGTTGTTCCAGTAGGACTGTATCTTCTTGTGCATTGAGTGAAGTTATCAGTAAGATGAAAAGAGCAGCCAATCCACTGTAGAAAAGTGAGATGCCAGAAGCTACCAGTACTCCTCTGGAAATTCACTTCATGCAGCTGGACCCTGGGGACAAACCCTTTCTCTGCATCCTTTCCTAAGCTTGAGTATCTGACCTATCATGCAGGTTTTATGTGAAAAATCTCCCACGTCACAGGTTATCATACTTCAGAGCCATAATGTATTTTCCATATTTGAGATCTGTTTTCAACAGTTTACTGATGGATCTTGGGCAGTCATCTTCAGGTGTTCTTTTTATCTTGAATCTGAGCTCTGCTGAACACCATTGCCCCTCTGCACTGCGAGAACAGAACACCTTGAACTTTGGGCACAGGGTCGTGTGGAAACCTCCTAACCTTCTGCTGGAGTCCTGGGGAGAGGAACTGAATTATGCTTTTCTTTTATCTAAAACTTATATTTTAGCAAAAGGGCAAGAATTTTTCTGCAAGTGAAGAGGTAACAAAGTTCATCCTGAAGTGTAAGCCAGCAGCAGCCAGCAACATGCCCTTCTCAGTTTCATGTATCTGCTTTTAAAAAGGAGTGTAGGTGAATATATAAAGTGAATTCTGTTAAACACTCTTAGTCATGGGGAACAGAAAGAATATTAAAAGGATATAAAAAGAATGTTAAAAAATATGTTCTGTGAAGGCACTGGAGATACATGTTGACTTGAAAAAGTCTTGGGAGGTCTATCAGCATTTCTTAGAAGAAAAAAAGGTCTTCAGTTCTTGATAATTAAATGAAATGGTTTATTTTGCCAGTTGCTTGTGTGGCACCAGTTGTGAGAGATTGTTAAAGTAATAATTCTTGTCTTGAGGTCTAGAAAATCATGTTCTTGCTATGTTTTCATGTGAAAGGGAATGGCACAGAATCACTGTCACAGGCCCTGGGAGTTGTCCTCTCTGAAATCAGAAGGATTTTAGGGTGGTTAAATTAACTTGCTTTTCTGTAAAACATTTGAATTTAGGATTCAGAAATACAACAAAATTTTTGATTGTTTGTTTTTAATGAACATTGACAAAGTAAGCTAGACTTCCCAGAGGCAAATTAAGATGAGGAATAGAGTTAGGTCCTTTTCAGCTCCTTACAAACAGAACCCAAAAACTGCAGTGGTTCACTTTGGATGCTTACTGGGGGAAAATGAGGGAAAATGGAACAGTAAGGCAGACCTGTACAAAAACTTTCTGTACTAGTTGATTGCAGGTTGTGTATGAGGATGATGGGGAACATGGGGAGACACTGAGAATGAAAATGTGATCTTGGAGCCTATCAAGTAAAATATTTCACTTAGTGATGAAATAGCACGTGCCATTGGTGATCCTCCTGTGGCACCTCTGCACTCCTGTGTGAAGTTCTGGTTATCTGTGTTCAAGACAGTTTTGAATGGCCCACACCCTATAAAGATGAGCGGAAACCACTGTTGGGACCACTGTCTCATGTTTCATAAAAAGAAATTGAGAAAGCTTTGTTTGGTTAGTCTGCTTAAACAACCTGAGAGAGAATAGGAGCAAAACTGGTTAAAAAAATTTTATTTGAAAAGTATTATCCTTGTTACACCACCTGCAGGGAAGGAGCAGTGCTGAGGTTTAAGCACCATCTGTCCTTGGTGAGTTTTGACTCTATCCTTTGACTAAAGACTTGGATGCTGAGATGGGATATACTTACTAAATTTGTCAGTGACTTAAACCTCAGAGAGACTACCACGTTGGCAACTGGGGAAACAATTTGAAAACCAGGCAATCCACGGAACTGTGGGTTTATTTGCCATACCTGTATCTTCCCTGCACATTATGTGAACAAAACTTTTCCCACATCTCCTCTGCCCTGTCTGTAAGGTGTCATTTCCCATCACCACATATTATTTCCCATCTCCACTACTCACTGGGGCTGGTCCTTCCCCATGTATCCTGTCTCTGAGCTGGGCAAGGGGCAGCAGGCAATGATGCTAGTCCTGAACTAGTCCAGACTGAGGGGCCAGCGAGCAGCCCAGGCAAAACAAATGCCCAGTGACTTCACACACTGCAGCCTGGACCTCTGCAGGGACTGTAATTTCTACCTTTTCCCTCTATCCGGTCATTGATTTTCGTACAACTTGAAAGAACTTAAATCCTTTGCAGCTTTTCAATGAAATCAGATACAGTGGTAAATGAGTTATAAGAAAATTGAAGGAAATAAGAAAAAGTATCAGGTAAACAGATAAAAGAGCTGTCAAAATGCATATGTCTTGTTTTCTCAGGAATCACATGGAAAACAGAATTCAGTTTTCAAATGGAAAACAGTTCAATTTGCACTAACTCTCAGAGTGAGATAAGAAATATTTGTCATATAGCAGCTCTTTAGAAAATGATACAGGAGCTAATATAATCATGCTTTAAAAATTTAAACATTGTATGAGTACATATATGAAAAAGACTAGAATATTTCAAAGCTTCTCATCATGGTAGGGTTTTGCTTGTGGTACTGTGTCTGTTCTTGGATACCACAGCTCATATTTATGTGGCCAGCTGGAAACAGTCCATAATGGCTAGATGTCTCAAAAGCATGATTAAGAGAAGAAATTGAAGTAATTTCTATGATTTACTCTATAAAAAAAGTAGGGAATCATGCTAACAGTCTTCAAAGGCTGTATGTAAAATGCAGTTTTCCATGCAGATTTCCATCAGTAGTGGATGGGACAAGAAGAAATAGACGCAGCTAGAGATTAGACATTAACTAAAAATACCTCTAACAGTGTCTGGAGTAGGTTACCTAAATATGCTTTTTATTCACCTGTACTGGAGACCTTAAGTTGCTGGTGAGACAAGTATTTTTCAGGGATGAATATAGATGTACAGTGATGATTCCACCATGGGGTGTGGAATGGCTTACATGATTTCTTGATATTTTTTTTCCCCAGCTTTATTATGCTAAGACTCTATGTTTGATCTCTGTGAATGCAGAGGAATGAGGAAGAGTTATTTACATTAAGGAACACTATTGATAAGGAAAGCCTGTGAATTCCAGTTATACATCAATTATTCTGGAAATTAAAAGAAATCTTCTAACCATCTAGGGACAGTTTTCCATACGAAATGCAAATCTAACTGGCTCTGAGCAGGAATATGATCAGTTTAGGAAAGTATGCTGCATGTTTTCTTCTGATTCCAAGGGACTTGGTAATTTTACATTATTGAATATTAAATTCAGTCTTACAAAGATCTTCTTTTGAGAAGATCTTTGCTTCCCAAAAGAAGGCAACTGAATGCTTTAAGCTCATGGGAGTCCTGCTATAGCTTGTGAATAAGGCAAATGAATCTGACTCAGAGTAGTGTCAAACTCACCTCACCTTTTAAGATGCTTATCAGTTTGTTCTATTCCAAAGCTTTATTTTATCAGCTTTTAACCTTTTCTGACATTCCAGTTCAATATCTAGGGGTTTATAATCCTTGCAATGACAGTGGAGCATCACGAACACTGGATGGTGGCATTGCAGAGTGAATCAGGTACGCAAAACAAGCAACATCTGTTTATATACACAGATATCCCAGTAAACAAGGAAAAGATTTGAAGAGTTAAATGTGTTGTAAAATACTCTGTATAGAATTTGCTTTTGGAAAAGTGTTGTAATTATCATGTAGGGTCGTCCACTACTTCAGATTTTTTTGTAAGTAAAAAGATTAATTCTGGGAAAAAAATGCAGTATAATTTATCGCATTTGTTCTCACAGAATAATCCTTGATTACTTTAAGAATACAACCTAAGCAACAAACTGTAGAGAGCAGACAAGTTTTATAAGAGAGTTAATCCTGCAAGGAGGAAAGGCAGAAATAAATTTGTGTCAGATTTTCATTTTCATTTGGTTTAACACAGTTGCTGCTTTACTTAAGCTCTGCAAGGGTGAGAAGCAATATGAGTTTCTGCATGTTCTGATGGGATGCCCATCCCCTCAGCCTAGGAAGTAGCAAGATACCTGCCAGTTAGGGTCAGGTAATTGGTATGGCTGTTCTTTCAAAGAGTTTCACTGATGAGATAAAATGGATTTTACTGGTTTTGCTGAAAAATAAAGTGCAAGTGTCCCTTACTGTGTAATCAGAACCAAAGCTGGTAACAGCGGCCAGATGTTCCTTGTATTGTGTGAGTAATTTCCCAGGTGTTTCAAATTGGTCCTTTATAGCTGGATAAAGCAGAGGCACTTGTTATTGCAGATAGAAGATTTTACTTTCTCAAATACTAGCTTCTTAGCTCACTCCCAAGAAACCAGTCCTCTCCAAAATAAGACCAAAATAAGAGAGGGATTGGTTTAGACTGACCTCCATACTGCCATCCTCCAGCACTGACCCCAAGCTTAGGCTGCCACTGCCCAGCTCTCTCATGTCCACCTCTCCCATACCCCAGGGTTTGCTTGCACTCCTTCTTAATTTGATGAAAATGCTAGTCTGGAGGGTGTCACCCTGTCATCCTTTTATCTGAGATACTTTGAGATAAAAGCAATGCAGTCCCAGACCATTCTTAATAGTAGCATGATAGAGCATCACTCTGCCCCTTTGAGGAGTTCTGGAGCCAAGAGTGGCACTGGATGGATACAGCTTTTAGCTTTTTGAGAGGTGAGGACTGAGCAGGGTTGACCCAACCCCTCTATGCCACTTGGTCTTCAAGGTGTTGGTGGACGTAACCACTGCAAAGACACCTACAAGGTGCAGTCAGGTGCAGAGTGGATTTTCAGAGCTTTATTTTTTTGTCAAAGTCCCCCGCAGAAGCAGTTAGGCTAGATCTAACTCCTTTTACAGACCCAACTCTGCTGTCTATTTTACTGGTTTTGAGACTGTCTCTTTTCAAATTGTGGGATAGCAAATGACTAAATTGCTTTCCACTTTATTGAGATTAAGCCCCGTGGGACAAAAGATTATTAGTAATATGCAAAACTATATTTCAAGCCCCAGCTTGCTGAAAAATGAATCACTATTGCATAGATTGACTTTAAATTGTTTAATACGATGGAATCAATGGATCCAACTCCTGAACACCCCAGTCTTGAACTAAGTTGAGGCTCAGACCTTGGTTGAAAACACTGTGGAGACGTAAAAGGAAAGAAAAAACACAAGTGCTGTCTTGCTTAAAACTCCCTCAAATGAAATGTTTGTGCATTTTGAAGACCAGTTTTGCATCAGTCAATGTGAAAGTACACATTAAATGTACATTTGAGCAATTTCTCCTTTCAGTTTTGGATGCTGCTCAGAGACACTAGATGGCACCTTCTGTTTGCCTATGTGCACAGGGCCAGAAATAGGGCCCATCTGAATCCTACTGAAATCTGACAATTATTTTTGAAGCAACTGGTGCATCCATATGGATCCTTGCTGACGAAGGAGACAGAAATATCCTGGTGTTCCATATCCAGAAAAATGGGGAGCACAGAGCACCTATTAACTACCTTGTGTCTTATTTTTATGCATTCTTTACACCGTAACTGGTGGGCATTGAAACACCCCACTTAGTAAAAGAGCAGGCTGGGAATGGTTATTTTCATGATGCATTTTAAGGAGATGGTTTTCAGGAAAGCTGGACATGATACAGGCAGCTAGGATGGGATTTAGGCCAGTAGGGTATAACCTATTACAGTGTGAAAGTGTAGTGCTCAGACATGTGAGTCTATAGCACTCTTTAACTGCTTCACCATGGACATTTGGTGTCATTCAGAGTGCCATAAAGGATCTCACACGAAGTCCAGCCCCTGCTTCTAGAAGGCATGGGTTGTATCTGCTCAGCCTCTGGGTCTGTGTCTGGATTGCCTCTGCACTGGGTGGGTGACTGCACCAAGCTCCTATCATGAGTGGTGGAGACTTGATGAGTCAAGGCAGGGAAGCTGCTCACCTTACATGAGCACAGACACCTGCCAGCCCAAGCTCTCTTCACCCTCCATGGAATACACTGGTTGGATTGCTGTTGACCAGGCTCCCAGTCCCTGCATAGACACCTGAATTTGGATGACCACAAAAGGAGGCGAACCCCAAGCTTGATGAGCAAGTGCACACTGTGTTTGTGTCCTGCTGATCTGAGACATGTTTAAATTGGTGACCCCACCTGGTAAACAGAGAGTACTGGATGTATAGCCTCGTGATCCCAGCGAGGGATCATGAGGAACCAGCCAGCATTCACCGGTGCTGTTTGCCAGTGACAAGAATGAACATGAATGTAAACACTGCAATGGCATCCTTATAGGAAGAAAATTTAGTCCATGACAGAGCTATTTTTTCTTAATTCAGTGCTGAAAAATATCTGACTGTTGTTCCTAACAAGTTTCTTCAGGCATATATCTTTTAGAATAAATAGTTTGGAAAGAATCTGCCTTGAGGTAATAGTGCAATTTCTGCTCTGTGTTTATTATGGTGCAACCCTCATTCTCATTATCCAGAAGCAGAGGGATTATGACTGTGCTGTTCTGCAACACTTCTCAGGCAGAGACCACTAGGACTGCCTAAATCATCAGTTCGGTGTCCTGACATCAAAAGTCCTCATCTGATAGATGTTTAATCCATAAAGATCTGCAGAATCCCTGTTCCCCACAAAGCAGATACCACAAGCCATAATACATCTTTGCAAATTGCAAGTGAACCCTACTTTTAGTACAGAAGTTGAAGTACTGGAAATTCAATGAAAGGTCACAGAAATGAGCAAGGAAAGATCCAGGTGCTAGAACCAATGACTTGGCCTGTCACAGTAGAAGCTGATTTGTAAGGAATAACAGCTCAGAAATTTCTGGAGATTCAACTACTTCAATGTTACAGAGAAAAGCAATGACCCTCTCCCCAAATGGTGCTGTCTTGGGAGGAAATTCCTTCCGACCCAAGGATCTGTTGATCAGTTCAAGCCTGTGCCAGTCATCAAGACACATAAACCAGCTCACCAGAAGTTTTCAACACTGTCAATACTCTGCTGGTCATCCCATTTCTGAAGCTAGACCATGTCTCCTTCTTTAAAGGAAGGAGCAGAAATACTAAGGAATCAAGTTATACATTAGCAAGAGAAAAAGATCACTTTCCTGACCACTGCAAGAAACCAGGATCTAATTAAAAACAGTGTAAAAATCATGCAAATTTGCTTTGTCAAAAAATAAGGCTTTGTTCTCCTTTTAAAGCCCTTAGAATTCTTGTATTCACTCCTACAGTCTCTATCTGACATTCATTAAATATAAATAAAATAAACATGCTACATTACCTCTGTCAAATAAGCTGGTCATTTTTCAGGCAGAAAAAAAAGTTATGTAATAAAAGTTGCACAACCCCATCCAACCTGGCCTTGAACACTTCTAGGGGCAGCTACAACTTCTCTGGGCAACTTGTTCCAGTGACTCCCTGCCCCCCCCTCAAGTAAATAATTTCTTCCTAATATCTAGTCTAAACCTCCCCTCTCAGTTTGAAGACACTATCCCTTGTTCTATCACTATATGTCCTTGTAAAAAGTCCGTTTCCAGCTCTCTTGCAGGCCCCCTTTAGGTACTAGAAGGTGCTATAAGGTCTCCCCCTAGCCTTCTCTTCTCCAGCTGAACGACCCCAACTCTCTGAGCATGACTTACAGGAGAGGTGCTCCAGCCCTCTGATCATCTTCTTGACCCTCTGGACTCATTCTAACAGATCCAGATCCTTTTTATATTTGTGGCCCCGGAGCTGGACGCAGCACTCCAGGTGGGGTCTTACTAGAGTGGAGCAGATGGAAGAATCACCTCCCTCAGCCTGCTGGCCATGCTGCTTATGATGCAGCCCAGGATAAGTTTTTTGTATCAGGGAGAAACATCCCTTGGCGACAGTCCCTTCACCTGCTCTGCTCTGCACACACACTGAGCAACCCCTTGATTTCCCAGCCATTACAACCAAAGCGCTTGACACACAGCTCTCATGGCATCCTCTCTTCAGTAAGTTAATGTGGCTGAAGAGCTCGCTGAATAATTTATTGTGTTTTCAGGACCTCACTACCCAGGCCAATTAATATTTAGTGAAAATCATATTCCTGAGTTTGAAAGGCAGAATACTGTCAGGGAATGAGTGGGTGTGGTCAGCAAGGACCACACATCGCTTTCAGGTGCTTAACCAATGGGTCAGCAGGAAGAGGCTGATCATTCCCAGGAACTAGCATAGATGAAAAACTGCTCATGGTAGATATTAAGATAAGCTCTAAAGTTCAGACTCCTGTGGCACATCTCAGTGGGTGTCCAGTCTGAGAGACCAAGACCCAAATGTGCTGCAGGCCATTTGCACAGCAAAGGTAGGATGAATGGGGTGTCTATTTCCAACAAAACAAGATGCTGTATCTTATACACCTCCTTCCCTTTTCCTTGGTAAAGGGAATGATGAAATAAGAATGTTGAAAAATGAGCAGAGAATTTACACCTGAGGAGAAAGACGGTGGATATGAATGTATCTGCAATGCTCAGTCTAGCCTTTGGATTCTGGGAGCCTTCTCATGACCCTGCTTTCAGTGATGCTTCCCTTCAGTTCATTATTTCTCTCCTTGCTTCACATGTTGCATTTTATGTTGAGAATATATTGTACCTGTGTGAGGAACTAAAAATCTGTGCTTTGAGTAGATGATAAATTAGCAGAATTGGGTTGCAGAATTGCACTTTAATATTTTAAGAATTTGATTGTTTTAAGAGTTTCATTAATCAATATGCAGTCAGTAGATGAACCCAGCAAAGACCACCAGAATAGTATCCCAATGAGATATCAAAGGCTGGCCTTTAATTGCTTCTTCTTTTCCTAATACTATCAGACTTCTCCTGTTGAAAATTATAATAATAGCTTTTGTAATCATGTCTAATACCTCTAGAAAAGGAAAAATTAGGAAAAAAATATTAAAAGTGAGATATTAAGGGAAAAAGGCTATCTACCAGTTTCTGGAATGGTAAATTATGTCTCACTAATCTATTAGAGTTGTTTGAACCTGTAAGATAATGCAATGTAAAACTGTAAAACAGTGTAAAAGAAATAAAAAAAAATGAATTTTGATTTTCAAAAGGTGAGTGAAAAGATTCCTTAGAATAAGGTGAAAAACATGTCTTGTTTCCATTCAGAGAAGTGATGTATTGTCTGGGAACAAAAGTCAAGAAATAGGAAACAAAGAATCAGACGAATCCATTTCCAACAAAGCAAAAGATTAAGAATAGAGTACTCTAGTACTGATCTCTTGAGTAATATTCTTGGAACCTGTCATGAGTGGGGAAGGTTGTTTGGAGCTCTGGAGAACAGAACAAGAGTGAACAAAATGACAGGTGGAGCTAAGTGTTAAAAAATGCAAAATATTATCAGTTGGAGAAGAAAACATGACTTACTCATTAACCTAACACCATTCTTCCCGTGTCAGGTTAGGAAGGGGATTTGGATATGGTGGTGCACAGCTGTGTATATAGCCATAGTCCAAAGAATGAAACAAGTTCATAGGCAGTACAGGTATGGAGAAAGAAGGCAGTGCTTTAATGTGAATCTGTAGGGAAGAGTAAATGAAGGACTGAGTGCTACAGTTTCAAGAGACAATGCAGATCTACGTCAGCTTCAACACAGGGTGATGGGAATTATTGGGAGTGTGCTAAGATGTTCAGAAACCATGTTTTAAAAGACTGAGGTACTCTGCTTTTGAAACAAGGAGAGATGAGAGTACGATAGGAACATATAATACAGCAGATGATATGGAGAACTGAGTTTGGGAACTCAAGAATAAGGGAAAATCAATGGTTCGTACAACAGCAAACGCAGTTAATTGGAATTAGTTCATTTCTAATTTGGATATTTCAGTATGTATCTGGCTTTTACTGCTCCAGCCTGGAATGCCAAACATCTGGGCTTAGCCACTTTTTCAGTCATTGAGTCTCAGAGAGAGAAAATTACAAAGTGATGGAAGGGAATCTCATTGCCAAGGAAAGAATAATTAGACCGTAAAAATCATTAACCCAGACTTGTGTTTACCATTAATACTCTATCAAATGTTGATTGTGTGACTAAACTGCAGAGTAAAAAAGCAGCCGTAAACACTGCCCAGCAATATAAACAAGGTCATAGTTGCTGCGAAACAAAACACTAGATGGATGAAAATGGTTCGAAAGGTACTTTCATCTATAAGTGACAAAACTGAGAGGGTTTTTAGACAAAATTAATTAAATAGTTTTCCTTAATTTTCTGGTACAAAAATTATTTAGAAATTAGTATCTGTTAAAAAATGAAAAGAAAGACACATTCAAAATATTCAGAAGCTGCTTGTGCACACTGATCTCGCCTTAACACGTTTTGGAAACAGTAGCATTTTGCTTGGTATGAACGTGCCTACCAAGTACAGCCACGTGAAGTATCTGCTCTCTACTATCCAGTAGTCTCCATTCAACTTTCTTCAATGTTGTCATGGCAATAAGACTGTTTTTGACACTGCCATTAATGAACTCTGAGGGTGAGAAAGGTCCCTCTCCAACAAAGAGTGACACCACCACAAAGCAAATTAAATTGCTCTGACAACGTATCTATTGAGAATGAGTTCACATGTCACTGGAGCTTTTAGGATCTTATTGATGACTTTGTGGCTGCCAAAAGTCGTAAAATACTGCTGTTATAACAGGTTTATGTTTATAGACAGTATTTGTCTGCGTTGTTTGATTGCCCTAATGCTGATATATTCTGTCATTTTACCTTGACAGTTGTATTTGCTGTTACTCCTCTGTCAGTGAGTTAATGAAGGTGTGTGTGTCAGTAATCGTTTCTTATCTCCAAGGGGGTAAAATATATATGCCATAAACACATAACGACGTGACAACTGATTACACTACTGTTAAGTGGTAAGTGCAGTAGACAGGAGTATTTGAGGACCACAAAATAGACATGGGACAGCATATTTTCCTGGATGATAAAAGCGAAAATAAAAGTGGCCCAAATCACATGTGAATAGGGCCTTTTACAGTCAGTTTGCTGCCTGTTCAAAAAAAACCCTACCATCTGCAGAAGTTATGAGAGATATCAAGATATCTTCTTTAAAGATCATACATTAATGTGCATGGTGCTTTACATCTAAAGAATATCATCACCCTGGTGCAAGTGACTCCTCAATTTTAAACCTGTAGCACTGTCAACGCAGAGCTTATTGGCTGCATAGCAATATGTGTATCTTATTCCCCCTAAATTAAGGGCCTGACATGATTCAGTAATATTATTTTTTCTGGAAAACAAAGGGAATGAGGTGAGCTGTAACAGACAACCTGACTTGCCATGGTCACTTCTGGAAATGGCACGGAGGTGATGGATGCTGTAGGTTTGGATAAGGGGATCCTCCTCCCATCCCCATGTCCTCACAAGGGGCTGTGGGAGAGACTGAGTTTCCAGGACACTAAAGAAGTTGTCATATACTGTGTAGGCAGTTGGCTTTATCTGTTTTTACATGCACAGCACTCTTCTCCATCCCTACAGGTTAACTTGCTGTGCCTTCAAGCCAAGAAAAGAAACTTTATCCTGCCCTGGCAGAGCACACAAGGACTTTCTGAGCATTCACTACTGCACAGTTGAGCAAAAGCTTCAGGCCTCTGTGCCTATAGTTCTTTTCTGTTATAACCTAGCTTGACCAAAGACATTACTATGCAATTTTTTTTTTATTTTTTTTATTTCCCAGTCACAGAAAAATTAGTAAAACTGCAGGAAAATGTAATCCTGGAGGTATTTCTGAGGACATTAGTGGGTAGGGTACATGGAGCCATACTTCTGCAAGCTGAAAAGTCATAAGATATGAAAAACTCCAATGACACGTGAACTCATTCTCAACAGATATCTCTCATAACAAGTCCTGGTGTTTTGAAGTCCATGTTACTTATACAGATGTATAGGTACTGTTTCATCCTTCTTCAGTCATATTGTGCAGAGCCTTCAATAGCTTCCATGTTCTTCCTTAAAGCAACTTAACAATATTGCGACTGGTGCTAGAAAAAAAATTGAAAACAGTTGAGCCATGGATTCAAGGTACTATGCAATCAAGAGCAAGCCACCCAGCTTTAACAAGCTTCACTCAGCTTAGCTAAAAATCTGGATAGAAACCAACACCGCACTGATGACTAGATACTGCACCTGAAAATTCATTTTGTTAGAATATCTAATGCAGTGTACCTTATGTGAGCTTATGGATGATTCTCGAAGGAATTTAAATACCCCTCCATGCATTTCTATAACTTAGATGTAGATAAAGAGCGCACAATGTCTAACTAAATATTGTAGTTGCAGACATCAAGAATAAATTATCGTTGTTGAAGAAATATCATGACTCACAACTAGGGCTGCTTTTCAATTAGTTGCTTAAGGGCTAGAGAGTACAAAAGATATATTCATGACACACTTCAAATTCGTGTTGCTTTTTCATTTTATTTTTGATTGAACACACCAACCTCAGAAAAACTATGCTAATCTCTTCCACTGGAACTGATCTGCCCTCAGTCTTTGTGTGTGGCTGACACTGCTGGTAACCCCCATTTCAAAAATAAACACATTATCAGCACACACAGGAGGAGGCATCTGAAATCTCATCCTTGTCTTTCTATTTGGTCTTCCAGTCAGATTGCTTTACTCACACAGAGACTCACCCCTTTTAACGACCTTGTAGGAACTGTGAAAATGCTCTGTTATGTGCTTCTTATGTAAGTAAGGCTCCATTTAATAACTTGGTTCCATCTTGATTGCAAGAGGAGAAATTCAGCATGAAAAATGGTGAGAGAAGACAAAACACACTATGCAATTCTGGTAGCAAAACATGTTTTTGCTCTCTGGGTTCATTGTACCAGAAAGCCCTTATGCTAATTTGCTGTTTCTTTGGCATGTGAAAAAGAATTTGAACTGAAAAGTAAATAATAAACCCAGTACCTGTTTTCAGTTTCCTTTATGCAGACTATGTTTGTTCTTTATGAAAGGAATGGCTCTTTATAGACCAAATTTATACTTCTGAATTCAAATTCAGGATAATGGAGAAGAAAGTGAAAATAAAGACCTTGCCACAAAACATGAAATTGTTTCTAGAAGCCTTGAATATTATACAAGCTTATATTTTAATAGAATGATGAAATAAAATGAAGTAAGACAGGGTGCTCCATGTATTACCTACCATCAGGACTTTAGCAGTGCAGTTTCAACTGAGCAGGAAATAGAGGTTAACAGGCCTGAAGGAAAAGCTTTGGGAATGCTGGAGGCAACAAACTGGACTTTAGGTGGCAATGTGCTATGGCTAAAGGGTCAATATCCTACACAGATGTCCAAACAGGAGCAAAATACGTGAAATAATCCTCTCCTCAAGACTGGAAAGGCCTCAGAAATGCTCAGCTTATGGGATATAAGGAATCTCTGGGGATCACATATCTAGAAGGATCATGGTCTCACAAGGACCCAGTGTAGGTAGTACAGATGAAGGAAGGGGCATGACCAGGACTTCAGAAAACATGCACTGGTCTCATTCAACCCAGAGCTGGACAGGTTGTGGGCACATGTGATGAACTATTGAGCTATCTCCAAGGGTAGAGCATAAAGAAGAAGGGGTCCATGACTCAGGTCAGGTTTGAAGCACATCCTCTCCCTAGAGCTGAAAAAGGTAAGGAAAAAGCAGCTGTGGCCTACATCCTGCTTTTCCTGAGGGATTTTTTTACTTTCTGTCATATAGACCTCTCAGCGTTTATAACTTTGAATGTGACTGAGAAAGTGACATCACAGGGCCCATCATGCTGTGGCCTGGCAATGGCTGTCCTCAGGACTGACAGAAGAGCTTGATCTTCCACAGTGCCTCTGTTATGCCTATGCCCTCTTCATCCTCCTGCACAACCCATCACAGATAAGCTTCTTCTTGATTGAAGTCTTCTAAACCTTGGCAGCAACTTAAAAATCCCAAGAACTTTGAAACAGTAAATTTAGGTTGCTTAATTTTTGGTTTATAAGTGTTACAGGCAGTGTCTGTACTTGCTCTATCAGCTCAAGTCACGAAGACCCAGACACATTCTCACTTAACTTAAATACCAATTTTTCTAGCTTTTATTTGTCATCACAAGATAGTTCATTGGTCCATTTTTTTAAAAGGTAATCAGGGTTCTCCTGTCTCATAAGCATCTCAGATCTCCAATTTGGTGTGTTGAATATTCTCTATCTAAAGTTCCTGGGTGCTGTATCCTCTACATTTCATTTGAGTTCTCCCACTGACTTCAAGCTGAATGGTAGCAACCTCAACTCAGCAAATAGGACACTCATGAATCCAAGTTCATTCTTATTCAATAAAAGTCCCACTCTACACTAAATTACATCCTATGCTTGAGAGTTTTGTAGAATACAAAGAAATTTTGAAACTGACACCTTTTCAGAAACAGCCTCCAGCTACAGAGAAACAAATTGTTTTATGTGCTGACTGTATTTTTGTGTCCCTCATTTATACTTCAGTTTATTTCTTTGTCTGCCCTTAGGTTGAACCTTTCAGAATTGAGATCGTGTTTGCTTGAAGGTGCCTTGCAAAGAGCTACTAAAGCTGCACAACAGTGCAAGTGCAACAGCAGAAAGAGCTTTAACTAAAAGCAATGAAAGTACTTTTTACCCTACTTTAAATATGTCTTAGAAAGAGAAAAGAATGAGAGATTGACTAAATAATGAGAAAAGGCAAACCGTTAATCATATCTCTAAAATAATTTTAATACTTTAACAAAAGTCTGTCTTGAATAATAAATTGTGAGTGTATACAATTAGGAAGTAATACAAATCTCCTAAGTAAAGATCCAGGTTGAAAGAAACAGGTATGATATGAATCAGAAAGATTTAATTTATGCAAATCATGAAGACCAGATTATAACATCATAAATTATAAATGGAAGTACTTAATGAATTTATTGAATCCCTGAATTATTTCTGAGCTGTTCTGATGAGTCAGGAAGGTAATGAGCACTGGGCAAGAATGTGGGTGTTGTCTGTGTTTGTAAGTATCTGTGAGATTTAGGCTGTTATGCTGCTGGCAGTCAGACAGTGGCTGTGATAATTTCTTTGAAGTTTATGTTTTTTAAGGGGCGTATCATTTTCTCATAGACAGAGATAAAATCAGTGGGGGGCACTAAGACAGGAACTCTTTAAGAAGAAAATGTGAAGCTCTTAAAACCCAAACTTTTAAAGAGATATGAAGAAGTCAGTTACAGCTGTACCCCCATAGGACTCCAGAGAGACTGGTACGTGTGAAGTGAAGGGTTGCAGACACAGAGCTTGCTTGTATTGGTTTTGGTGAGGCATGGGAAGAGTTTGCCAAGAGAAGCTGTGGATACCCCATCTCTGGAAGTATTCAAGGCCAGGTTGGATGGGGCTATGAGCAACCTGGTGTAGTGTAAAGTGTCCCTGCCCATGGCAGGGCCCTGAAGCTAGATAATCTTTAAGGTTTCTTCCAACCCAGGCCATTCTATGATTTGATGACTAGTATTTCTGAAGCAGTACTTAGGACCTCTTGTTCCTGTGTACTATCATCAGCAGAGCATTTGTGAGGTGGAAAGGACAAATGTAACAGGCCACAGGCACAGTCTGCTTTTAAACAAAACCTTTCGAGGTAGGTTTTAGGGACAGAAGCTCTTGGAGAAGGCCAGTTGCCTTGATAAAACTCTTCTACAGGCTGGACAGTAAGACAGAGGGCAAAACTCTTCTATCTTCTCCATTACAGCACTTAGTGTTCCTTTATTTTGGCTGGTACATTGTTCTTTACTGCTGGAGTCTGTGTTCATGGAGGCTCACTCTATAGTGATATGTTTGTGATTCATTATATAAGTGATAGTGACTAATGTCATTTTGCATATCGTCAAGAGATTTAACACAATCCACTTAATGCACACAAGAAACTCCACTATAAAATAGTAGTTGTGATTGTTGCTGATGACAAATGTTGGCTTCTAATGTCGACAAATCTGAGGGCTTCCTATAGGCCTGACTATTCTCTTGAAATACCCAATTAATTAACATTTTGCCTACAACAGGCAGTTCTCAAAAATAAGCATCACATGGCATTACTGTTAAATAAACTATTGTTCCTCCTTTGTACCTCGTTGTGTTATGAAAATAAATCTGAAGACATCTCTTTTCAGAGTGGTAGTCTTTTAAAACACTATTAGTGTGAGACTACCTAAAATCAAGGAGAAAGACAATTAGAAATGTGGGTGCCAAACACAGCAAAATGCACAGCAGTGTCTCAGTGTCATGTTCATTCTGGTATTGACTGGTGTCAGAGGAGTGGAACCTTGGTGAGATTTGTTGTTGTTTGGGATTACACAAGTTTGTTTTTTTCTGAAATGCTGGCTTTTCGGCCTCATTGATATTTACAGAATTACTACGTGATTTTGGCTCCACTGCAGTTCAAATAAGTTTGGGCTGGGTTTGCCATTTAGCGGGGTATGGAGTGGTTCCTGGGGTCCAGTGTGGAGTCCAAGTAGGACAACCCTTCCTTTCCTGCTGCCTCTCTGCCACTCAGCAAGTAGTAGCTATTTCCACATTTCTTACCGATGTTCCCTCTAAATAGAGGACCTGACTTTCCCACCATATTAGAGTTGGTCTGAAGGAATATATTCCCCTCAAGAGGATATTAGATCAAGAGTCTTTTGGGAAAAAATGGGACTTCTCTGCTCTTATTAAAAAGGGACCTGCTGTGAAAGGGTCAGAAGAAGAGGCCTTAGCAGCAACTGTGCAACATGATCTAGCTGGTCAAACACCAGATAGTATCTGATAAACTTGTTCCCCGTCAAAGAAAATTCCTCTCCCTTCAACTCCTTAAACTGTATATAAATCATAATGGAAAAGGAAAAAGAAAAGGAAAAGGAAAAGGAAAAGGAAAAGGAAAAGGAAAAGGAAAAGGAAAAGGAAAAGGAAAAGGAAAAGGAAAAGGAAAAGGAAAAGGAAAAGGAAAAGGAAAAGGAAAAGGAAAAGGAAAAGGAAAAGGAGAGCATACTCAACATTCAGCAATGTAAGCCAGGTTTGGTAAAACTCAACAGGAATACCTGAGCAATGTTTACTCTTATCTGTGTTTTTGATGGGGAAAGATTTAATTCCCGGAGAAGTGTGTGGTGGATGGAGATGTTCTCTGGCTCAGCTCCTACCATCTTCCTTTGAACACAGGTAAGGGTCCCAGAGGGCTCCTGGAAGGTTTTTGGGACAAGAAGATCCCATCATGCTTTTGAGGACGCCAACCAGCACTGAGTTACAGGGTTTGTGCAAACAGTTATTTGGATTGAGAAAACAATGTGACTGACTAAGAAAACACTCTCTGGACCATGTTTCTTGGGAAAATGTAGACAAAGCTTTGTCTATTGTGTTTCCAGCTACTAGGTCCCAAGAAAGGGAAAGGGCTTTTTCCACACGTGCATTGGGAAATATTTAGGAGTTGGATACCTCAGTCCACAAACTCAACCTGCTCTATTTTCCACAGTGATAAACAGACTGTGTTATACAGGAAATCAGACCACATAATTGTGATCAGACTCCTCTTCTCTTCACTGTTCTTCTTATTCATTATTTTGAATGAATGAATGATTGTATGAGTTGTATATTTATATGTATATTTACTCATCATGTCATTTAAGCCAAGATATTATATCTATCTTATTCTTTCAGTGAAAGCAAACCCAATGTAGAAACCATTATTTTGCATTTCAGAATCCCTATGCAGTTTATCCCTTTTCTTTTATTAAAAGTCTGTTCTCACCTGTTATTTGTAAATGCCCTTTTTTATTTCCCTTCACTCTTTTGGACAAACCTAACCGGGCCTTTTTTGGCTCTTCCTACCCTTGCATACTTATAACTGCTGCAGCACATTCTAAATGTGTTGCTTTTTCCCTCCTTCCATTTCCACTACAACTTTTTCCTTTAAGGTTGTGGTTGAAAAGTAACCTCTGGGTAGATATCTGCACTGCACATTAACGAATTTCTGTCCTTTAGCAGGGGTACTGTAGGGCCAAGCTCGAGTGTGGCTCCTCATTTTAAAACCCCTATTTTACATTCTCATTCTGTTCTTCTCTATCGTTCAGAGTGTTAGTTGCAAGGAGGCTTTTGTTCGAGCCTGGGCAGCTGCCTCCTGGCAGGAGGAGTTTTGAGCAGCTGACCTGCCTGTGCTCATTGCTTGGTTAAAAAACCCTCCATTTTCATATGGGTGGAACCATAGGGAAAACAACTTTGACCCCAAAAGCATCCTCTAAGAGTTTAGAATTATTCTTCACCCTGGTCAGAAAATACAGCAAAACAACAACAGAAGAGCTTTCTTATACTTGAATACTGTACTGCTCCGTGCCCAGACACAGCCAGCATACTGTTCTTGCTCAAACAAAATGCACTCATAGTGCACTTTCTGAATGCAACTGTTGTGACTCTGGAGAAGGGGATCTTCCACTGGGTCCTGGGGAGGAGGGGACCTTCTGACCATCTGCACGGTGAGCCTTGGGTTTTGGGATCCCCTCTGCCAGGTGGTTGTGGGACTGCAACATGGCAGCAGACCTGCCCAGGAAGGAAGCATTTTGGAAGCAGGATTTATAATTTTTTTTTTTTTTTTTTCTGAAGGTTTTAGCAGCAGCACATTTTTCTGTGAATCACAGAAACTCTCTGTTGAACACAGAGGTACTGACTGCTGCAGTGCTCACCATTCTTCCTAAACGGGTCTATACTGTTTTTCCACTCTGAACCTCCACTTATGATGACCTGCAGCAAATGGGAGGAGATGCCTATTTTAAGGGCCCTCAGAAAGCAGTATAATGATTTTCCGAACATTAGACCAGTGTGAAGATATTGTCACCAGTAGGCATCTCAAAATGGTATCCAAAAGCTCAGAACAGACAAAAGAGTGTCTCTGTACTGCAATAAAAACACCCCACCTTGTCCTCTGTCATTCTGTATATTGTGTGCATGCTTGGTTTCCTTGGAGCCCAGAAATCTGATGTTAAAAAAGACGTCACATAGGCATGTGTGTGCTTCTTTTCCAAACCACTTATTCACATCAGAAAGAAAATGTGCTTTGGAAAGATTTATTCCTATTAAAAGAACAGAGTTTTATCAGGAGGGAAAATTGTGTTTGGCAGCCCACAACATTTGATTGCTGTAATGGTAGTGACGGCAGTAATCTATTTTTTTGCCTTGCTGGTAAATGGAAGTATCCAGCAAAGATAAAAGGTTACCAGCTGGGATAACTATCCTCTAATTAGTACTGCAGATTTTGGGGGGAATTTAGAAATAATGTGATGCAGCCTCTTAAATTTGTTATAAATAAGAATAATAGGAACAAGCAAAGTACTCAACATATGAACTGCAGCACCTAATCTGAGAGGGCTGATCAGCCATTTGGGGCATAATACCGCTTGACTTTGTCATGGAGGGAAGAAAATAAGCTTGTTCTGAGAGCCACTATTCCCAAAAATCAACTCAGTCTTGAGCTTCTTGAGCACTCAGATCAGGTGCTTCTGAACTGGTTGGTCAGAGTATGTGGCTGATTTAGTCACAGAGTGCAGAGGCACCAAAGCTAATTTACACTTAGGTAACTCAAAAAACTAGTAACAGATTAAGTATAGAAGGACAGAGAGCCAGTAGTCTTCGTTGATTATCCCAAATATTGCTTAATTAAGTCAAGAGTTTTACTTAGAAACTACAAATCATGAAGTATGGGGAAGAAGAAAAATTCCTGTAGGAAAGCATCACTGCTCTGGGAGAGATGATCAGAAAAAACAAAGCATCTAAACCCATCTGTAGACTGAGACCATGGCAGCTCAGTAGCTGTGCATAAGCAGATTAGATGCCTCCTGCCTTAGGGGAGCAAAGTCTCCCCTAAGCAAAGAATGAGTCAGCAAAAACTTCGGTGGTCGGATTTCAGTTTCTGAGATCCCACCCCAGCTATTTGTGCTAATAAATCACATTGACACCTCAGTCCATGGGCCCCATGAGCTGTTGCAAATGTTCTGTGAACAAATGCCTAAATCTTTCCCAATGTGGTCAGATGGTGAGAAAAGCTGAGAACTCAAGGGTAACTGTTCCTAGAGAGGAGACACAGGGCAACAAAGACAGTTTTTGCACTGTTATCAAGCAACTTGTCTAGGCAGACATGCTTAAACATCTTGGAAATCCTGAAATCACCTGGACTAGCAGAGATGCAGTGCAGACAAGGAGGACCCGGGTTCTGGAAGGGTGTGCGCTCATCTCTTTCTTTGTTCATCTCTTCCCTTTGCCCCCACAGGTTTTTCTGAAGTGATGTGCTTTGTAGATGATGAAATTTTGTCCCATTTTTCATCAGCAAAAACTTCCAGAGGACTAGATAACAGTCACTGCTGGGCAGTGTTTGGAGCACAGCTGCAGCCCAAAAAGCTTGTGACTCCCCTTCCATCGCATCAACTCAAAGCCAACAAAGGCCATACAGGAGCTGCTCAGGGTGACTGACCTTGGAGGTTACGAATGAGCTGCAGCCATTAGCTGGTTGCCTCCTTGCATGCTAGTAAGACCATGGAGAACAAGACCTGTAGCTGCCAGAAATTTGTTGTTCTTCGCACATATTTGGGGAGAAAAGATAAGTCTGGAGTGCTCTGCAAAAAACCTTGGAGGCTGCTTGTCATCAGACCATACCACTGAGTGCTAATCAGAGCATCTTTTAAATGTCTCAATCTACTATTTTTAGTCTTATTTTTAAGTAGGATGAAAAAAAATTTACTTTCAGTCAGACAGGAAAACACCTCTGAAAAAACAATGTGGCAGAGAGGGGCATTCTTGGCCCCAGGTTTCAGATGGCAGTACTCTAAGTTTTGTCCACTGTGAGCCCCTTAGCAAGTGAGATGGAAGGTTGGGATGTGAGTTATTAAGTATGCTAGGCCTCAGAGGACAGAGAGGTCTGGAAATATATTCCATTCATGGGTGCCTTACAATGGTCCTAACAGTTGGACTATTTACTAAGCACAGTAACAACACTCTTACTTCAAAGCCCATGCCCATCATGTACTAGGTTAGTCCAGGTGGCCTCAGACTCCAGCAGCACCATCTCCCTTATCCAATTTCTCACAGCGTCTCTTAAGGGAGCAATAAACCCTGGTGCAGATGGAACATAAGCACACAGAATTATCCAATCAGCAATACCTACGCAGCCAATGTCCACCCCACCCTCTTGAAATGCTATTTAAATGAGAAAAAATGTAATGATCAGAAATGCTAGAAGATCCAAATGCACCAAGGGTCAAGGGGATGCCAAGGTAGAGAAAATGTGATGGAGTGTGTCAAAGTCTCTGAGAAATCTCTGTGCAGAGTGCTAGGCCAGCCAACCTCCTCAGGAGACCCAGTTTGGGTTTCTTTTTGTACAAGTGGTGTTACAAAAAGTTGACCAGATTAAAATCTCTTATAGTGATTCTTTGATTGACATCTATAAACCAATCCAGAAATTTACTGGCATTTACACCACACTGCATTAACAACAGGCTGATGTGTTTTCTGCCTGCTGTGCTGCTTACTGAAGAGACACCGGCTCCTTGCACATTTCTGGAGCAGGATCAGCATGAATACAACCCCTACAGAGAACACATTACTGTCCCAGGATAAATGGTTGGGTTCAAATTGTCTTTGTCTGAAACTGGCCTTGATACCCAGGAAATTAGAGTCCTTGGCTACTCCTGTGGCAGAAACAGTCAAGCCCAAGTCAGCCCCATTGTGCTGATAAGCAGTATCAGTTGCTAAAGCAGTACTTTTTGCTATACAACCATATTGCACAGGAGGGCTGTACTCAGCTCCTGTACCTTGACTACTCCAAAACCTTCCCAGTGCATCCCAGACTGTCCCTGCTGGTGTACATTCAACAGGGATTTCATGCTTTTATGAGAAAACAGTGAGCGTCACAAGTAGCCATTATCACCGCTCCTCTAGGGCTTGAGACCTTCACACAACTATCTGACAGGAGGTTGTGGTGAGGTGGGGGTCAGCTTCTCCCAAGTAACAAGCAATGAGAGGAAATGGCTTCAAGTTGTACCAGAGAATGTTTATATTGGATATTAGGAAAAATGTCTTCTTGGAAAGGGTGGCTAAACAGTGGAACAGGCTGCCCAGTGAAGTGACTGAGGCCCTATCCCTAAAGGTATTTAAATTACATGCAGGTGTGTCACTTAGGGACATGGTTTTGTGGTGGATTTGGCAGTGCTGGGTTAACAAGTGGACTAAATGATCTTAAAGGTATTCTCCAACCTAAAAAATTCTATGATTCTATGCATATTTTGCTGAAGCAACTGTTCTCACATTAAGTTCACTCTGCAGATCTTGAATGGATCTTGATGCTGTGGAGACACTTGCTGCTTCTCTATTTAGACCACCCCATGCAACAGTTTAGATTTTTTGTTCTGACACTGGATGAGTGAAAAAACCAGCACAGTATCTATGACACAAAACTCTATGGCTGTCACTGTGATTAAATGCAGTGAAGGATCTAATCCTATTTTTGGAAAAGACTTTTTCAGTCTAAACTATAGGATAACCAGGGCTCTGCTCTTGGTATATTTCAAATAATAAATCAATCATAATAAATAGTTTTTTCTGGCTTTCTACTTGAAAATAATATTCGTAAACAGAGAATGTCTATCCACCATGGCACATTGTATTCTTACTCGGACCCACAGAAATAAGGTGAAGAGCTTGGGAGGCAAACCCCTGCTATAGGTGTCTCTGGCAAGCAGGACCTTCAGGGACTGACTTCAGCAAGGTAAAAGCTCTCTGCTCTCAAGCTCTCCTATATTACTTGTTTTAAAAGTTTAGCCTACTATTAGAAGACCCTACTCCATCCAGATCTTAATGTCTCATCTGTAGAAGAAAACACATGGTAGGGAAAAAAAGCCCCAACAAGATTTGTGGATTTATAAAGTTTCTGCAGTTTGTCAGGAAACTCCTAATACTGTGTCTTTCCCAGTGAAGTGCAGTATTGCTGGGATGATGGGCACTAGTGTTGCTGCAAAGAGGAACATGTCTCTGCATATGTAAATCAACCCTCTCTCTTGCAGTCTCACAGTCCCATGCCCAATTTCTTTTCAGTCTCTGAAATGGATTGGGTTGCTGCTGTCATTCTAAAAGTGTTGCCTTTATATGAAGTTGTACGAGTATATATAATTTTAACAATACATTGCTACATTTATTTATGCAACTTATCAGAACAATAGTTGACTGACATGTATTTTGGAACTCGATGTTTATAGCTGAAAATGAACAAGAGCAGTCACTGAAAAAGAGAAGTGCCTATCCTTAAATAAAAGAAAAGTATGTTTAGACATGGGCTTCTTGTGCCATTAGCCATTCTAGAACAGTAAAAATTTATTGACTCTCTTAGTACTGCCTGTATTAAATTCATTATGAAAATATTTATGGTGTCCCAGTTACAGTGTGACCATTAGAAGGTAGTTCATATAAATGTTATCACCTGCAAAAATTTGAAAAGTCTAAGTAAAAGGAGTACCACCATTATCATAGCTTAACTGAAGTGATAACTTGGTGCTTAAGGTAGAAAATGAAATCTCACTGCTCCATATTTAGAAAAATAGAACTGGAATTCTGGCCACCTCGATCTTGATTTCTTCCTTTTGTTATTACTTGGAATAAATTTGAAATTTTGTGCTTTGAACTGTATTTCAAGGAAATATATTTTTCAAAGTCCTAGGGTTTGGGGTTACTTTAGATAGTGTTCCAACAAGTTACCCACAATAATTTTTACCTATGTGGCTGCTCTGATAACTGCAAGCTAAGGAAATAATTTCCTAATTTACACATTCTATTTTACAAAAATAAGTATTTTGCACATGTCTCTGTACTGCCAAGTATTGTATATTTTTCTTCATTATACCCTCATATCTTTCTTTTTTTTTGTGCTTTCATCACGTACACTATAGTGTCTCACAAGCTACATATTTAATTCCCTTTGTGTAATCTGTTTCTCACTCACCGCAAATATGGACTTTCTTGTCCATTCAGAATCCTTTCTTGCCTGATTGATAGAAGATTAACCAATGTTAAATGTTTGTTTCACCATTGAAAGAGACATCTGTGAACTGATTTCTTACTGTAATTGTTTAAATTGACATGATTGTTTTAAATGACACTTAGAGGATTGTCCTTTCCAGGATTTTCAGTATAAACACTAATACTTGTTTCCCAGTTTTGGTTAGAGATTAAGCAGAGGGCAAGAAGTGTTATTTCTTGCTAAGGTTCCTCTGGAAAGAAGGGGCAGAAAGGAGGGTAAAATGCAGGATTTTAAAATGTAGCATTGTTTGTACGAGAGAGGAAGAAGTTGCAGGACTATTTGCAACAGCACCTGCCAAAAATCCTCTGTCTGTTGGCACATGAGTATGTACACAGGTGGATGTTTCAATGCACGTACATGTTGATGCCCAAATCTCCCTTATGCAGTGTGCTGCAATACAGCTTCTGCATCACAAGCAAATAGAAAGCACAGTATGACTGCCAGGCTGGTGCTCATATTCTTGGTATATTGACATTCTGTGATTTGCTTTATTTTGCTGCTATTTTTGAGGGAGACTTGGCGGGGGGAGGTGATGACACAGACAGACATACTTATGTACGGTAGCACCTTTCACACAGTAAAGCTGAACAGTTCATCTCATTGTTATATGGAGAGGAAAGATGTTGTTCATAGCTGAAATGCAGCCAGGTCTCGAGTCAAGATTAGCATCTGGGAAACAACAAACATTGGCAGCTGCGTAGTCCTGAATCCAGTAGCACCGTGCAAAGCTGTCAGCACGCTCTCTGCTCACACCACTGAACAAGGCAGACTAGGGCTCACATGCAACAGGAGATGAGAGTAATGTGTGTGTCACTTTGCTGTTCTTGAAGAGGAACCTCCACCAAGTCTGTGATGGGGTGAACGTTGTGGTGGAAACATATGCCCTGGCTCTTTTAGTGCAGAGGAAGGATGCAGACCTGGTCAGTGCAGTGGTGCAAGCAGAGTTGAGCAAATGGCAGAAACTGCAGCAGTGAAAAGCTCTGTTGTGTGAGTGGCTGAATTAACACCTCCCGCATAAACCTCAAAGAGAAGGAGAGGCATAAGAGATACCTGGTAGACTCTCTGTTGTAAAAGTGAATTCTAAGCTTGGGAAACTGCATAAACCAAAGAGTATAGATGAAGATTTTATTCAGAGCAAGACAAAGTACCTGCGGATAGGTGGTCCTTTTCAAATTAAATGGTCCTTAAGAAAAGCCTATGTACTACACTCTCTCCTGTTTAATATACTCAGCCTGTCTTATCAAATGCACTTAACTGTTAAATTTTGTCAGCCCAAACTGGAGTCAGGATTTCTGATTGTACTTATAAGTGCAAGTTGTTGACAGCACCAAGGTGTGTGCAGTTCACACACTGGAGGGAAGGAATGCCATCCAGAGGGACCTTGATAGCCTTGAAAAGTGGGCCTGTGTGCACTTCATAAAGTTCAATAAGGTCAGGTGCAATGTCCTACATGTGGGTTGGGGCAATCCCAAGCACAAATACAGGCTTAGAGATTGACAGACCTAGAGAAGCCCTGAGGAGAAGGAGTTGGGTTTGTTGGTTGATGAGAAGCTCAACATGTCTTGGCGATGTACAGTCACAGACCAGAAAGCTGAACATATCCTGGGCTGCATCAAAAGCATCACGGCCAACGGTTGAGGGAGGTGATTCAATCCTTCTACTCCTCTCATGAATCATAGAATCAACTGAGTTGGAAAAGATCTCTGAGATCATCAAAGTCCAACACCACCGTGGTTACTAGACCACGGCACTCAGTGCCACATCCGGTCTCATCTTAAAAACTCCAGGAATGGTGAATCCACCTCCCTGGGCAGCTCATTCCAAAGTTTGATTACTATCTCTGTAAAAAGTTTTTTCCTAATATCCAACCTAAACCTCCCCTGGCAGAGCTTAAGACCATGCCCTCTTGTCTCTACTGATAGTTGCCTGGGAGAGGAGACCGACCCCCACCTGGCTACAACCTCCTCTCAGGGAGTTGTGGAGAGTGATGAGGTCACCCCTGAGCTTCCTCTTCTCCAGACTAAACAAATCCAGCTCCTTCAGCCCCTCCTCATAGGACTTGTGTTCGAGTCCTTTCGTTAGCCTGGTTGCTCTTCTCTGGACCTGCTCCAGCACCTCAATATCCTTCCTGAACTGAGGGGCCCAGAACTGGACACAGCACTCCAGGTGTGGCCTCACCAGTGCTGAGTACAGGGAAAGGATCACTTCCCTGCTCCTGCTGACCACACTGTTCCTGATCCAGGCCAGGATGCCATTGGCCTTCCTGGCTACCTGGGCACACTGCTGGCTCATGTTCAGCTTCCTGTCAATCTAAACTCTCAGGTCCCTTTCTGCCTGGCTGCTCTCCAGCCACTCTGTGCCCAGCCTGTAGCGCTGCAGAGGGTGGTTGTGGCCAAAGTGCAGGACCAGCACTTGGCCTTGTTGAACCTCATCCATTGGAATCAGCCCAACTCTCCAATCTATCCAGGTCCCTCTGAAGAGCCCTCCTGCCTTCCAGTTGATCTATACTCTCCCTCAGCTTGGTGTCATCTGCAAATTTGCTAATGGTACACTTGAATCCATCTAAATCATCAATGATGATTAGAGAGAACTGGGCCCAGCACTGATCCCTGGGGGACACCACTGGTGACCGGCCGCCAGCTGGATGCAGCCCCGTTCACCAGCACTCTCTGGGCCCGGCCCTCCAGCCAGTTCCTGACCCAGCACAGAGTGCCCCTGTCCAAGCCATGGGCTGCCAGCTTTTCCAGGAGTGTGCTGTGGGAGATGGTGTCAAAGGCTTTGCTGAAGTCCAGATAGACACATCCACAGCCTTCCTCTCATCCACTAGGCAGGTGACCTGATCATAAAAGGAGATCAGGTTGGTCAAACAGGACCTGCCCCTCCTAAACTCGTGCTGGCTGGCTCTGATCCCTTGTCCATCCTGCAGGTGCTGTGTGATTGCACACAGGATGATCTGCTCCATAACCTTGCCAGGCACTGAGGTCAGGCTGACAGGCCTGTAGTTTCCTGGGTCCTCCTTGCAGCCCTCTTTGTGGATTGGCCTGACATTTGCCAACTTCCAATTATCTGGGACCTCCCCAGTGAGTCAGGACTGCTGGTAAGTGATGGAGAACCCACGTGGAGTATTGTGTCCAGCTCTGGGGTCCCCAGCACAAGAAGAATGTGAACCTGTTGGAGTGAGTCCAAAGGAGGCTCACAAAGATGATCAGAGGGCTGGAACACTTCTCCTTTGAAGACAGGCTGAGAGAGTTAGGGTTGCTCAGCTGGAGAAGAAAAGGGTCTGGGGGGACCTACTAGCAGCCTTCCAGTAACCACAAGGGGGTCGATAACAGATGGAGTTTTTACCAGGGCATGTAGTGACAGGACAGGAGGGAAGGACTTTAAACTGAAAGAGAGTAGATTTAGATTAGATGTTAAGAATAAATTCTTTCCTGGGAGGGTAGTAAGACACTGGAACAGGTTGCCCAGAGAAGCTGTAGATGCCCCATCCCTGGAAGTGTTCAAGATGGGTCTTTGAGCAACCTGGTCTAGTGGAAGGTATCCCTGCCCATGGCAGTGGAGTTGGAACTAGACGGTCTTTAAGGTCCCTTCCAACCCAAGCCATTCTGTGATTCTATGATTTCCCAAACTTACACAATGGTTATGTAATTCATGGAGTTGGTGATTGATCAGCAGAACATCAATGGCACATCAACAAAGAGAAAAAATTTCCAACATGCTGAATAAAGGTCTCTATCTTTTAAGAAGCCTTGCTATGACAAGAAGAATGCTAAAAAAAACCAGTAACAGCTGTGATGAAAAAATAAAGGACACAATGCTAAGAAGACCAGCTTGATTTGGATTGCTTTGAAAGTAGTTTGATTGGCTTTTAATCAACAAAGGCCAGGTCTGAAGTCAGAGCTAGAAGTACAGGGATGCCATGGGATGAGTAGGGTTCCTTTCTGACCCCCATGCATTTCTTCTGCATAGGAACCTAAGGACAAGAACAAGAAATGTGTGAGACTGATGGGCACAGGGAGCTCCCGTCAATGCTTCTGGGACTGATGCAGCCTGGACCAGTGAAAAGCAAGGGAGAAGGAGGGGAAGATGTTTGTTAAAAAATAGAACAGCTCATATGAAAGTCTGCACAGGAGAAGATTTACACGAGGTTTCTCGGAACCAGGGAACACATTAGCTTTCACTCAAAGACTCTGAATATAATGAAAATTATCCTGTTTTCTTGACTCATCTGCACTTTTTCTGCAGCAGAATGAAGCTTTCAGTGAGAAAAAGCAAAGCCCACTTTATAAAATGGCAACTATATTAAAGCAATATTGCTGTTAGAAAAGGCTCTTACCTATTAAGCTTTATGCCTTACAAAGCCAAACATTTGTATTGAAAGAGATTCAGTGAATCCATACAAATGCATCGCGTGGTAATACTTGTTATAAATTTCAGGTCAACAACTGATGAAAATAAGTTTACAGGCAACATCTTTCCAGACTATTTTTGAGTATAATTTAGATGCTGTGAGTAGTCTATTTTCAAAACACTTTTTTATTGTAAAACACACTAGTATGTAATTCTAATATTCAAATAGCAGAACAGAAATTATGAATATTCATCATCATGGCAAAGAGACAAAATTTGCAATCAGTCGCAGCCTATGTGAAAATTTAGGCTATTCCTCTAATTTATAGAATTAGGCTCTTACTTTTGCAAAACAGATTTCAGAAAAAGAGAACCTGTGTATTCGACTGTGTAGGAAAAAGAAAGGAAAATCATCTTTATGTATGTGACAGTACTGTTTTCTGGATGGCTGGTGCCTGTTGTGCTTAGAAATGGCTGTCTGTGCCAATTCAGAGCTACTCTGGAGCCCTGCCTGTATGCATAGCTCCATTAGTATGTCTAGATTGCTCTAAGTTTTGGTTACAGTCCACTGATAATACTAAATTACTCTTTTGCAAAATACAAGATATTCTCTGAACTAAAAGGCAACAGCATATACAACTCTGTCTCAGGGACTCACTGGAAAATGTAAAATCATTTATGTCTACTTCTTTGCTTTAAATCGGATTCAAGTCGATAGCAAAAACCCTTGAATACAATGGCAACTCCGATGGAGAGGTTTCAGCTTTTTTCTGCAGTCTGGTCAACACAAAGGGGACGAGGTGACTAGCAGCCAGCTACCATCACAGGCATCATGGTGCCCATCTCCTCCTCCTGATGAGCAAATGCTTTGTGTTTTCCACCAACTAATGTGTGGACAGCTGGCTTTGCAAAGTTCTGGATGAGATCTTTCTCCCCAGAGAATCCCACAGGCACTTAAAAGAAGACATAGACAAAAGGGAGTTGTCACTGATTCATATGGTAGGAAAATCAGCATAATGTAAATTTGAAAACTAGATGCTCTGTTATCAAAGACTATAATTTAAAACATTATTAAATTCATTGATGTGACTTTTTCAGTAGAAAATTGCAGTCTGTTTTATATCAGATTAGAAATTTAATACATCTGCTATTAAGTATCTAGAAAGCATTGCGTAACTTTCATCCATGAGGAACAGAACCAGAGTAAAAACACTAAAAGATGTAGGGAAATCTGTGACAGTGGTGTTGCATGGCAACTGAAAGCTTGGCTCTGCCAGTCGGTGGCTGTTCTTTGTACTTTAAACTCTACGGTAGGGAAATTAGTCATTAAAGCCGATCTCAGATGGATGACTCTTAATTTCTGAAATACAGCTGAAGCGCTGCTGTACACAAAAGCTTGCTTATGGAAACATCTTTTTTTGAATACAAGCATGCTTTGTGAAGAGCTGGAGACTAAAAAAAAACAAAAAAAACCCTGGTGCACCTTAGTCACAGAAGGCCCATTGCTCTTTTTCCCTAATCAAGCAAATGATTGAACACGAAGCCTGGTTTAGACCTCACACAACATTCAATCTGTCCTTAATTTTAGAGAAACAATACTTTTTCTGTTTGGAAAAGAATATATACAAAATAAAATTACTTGGCCCAGAAATTATGTTGGGGTTTTTTCCCATTTGTTCCAGTAATCAACCAATCCCGTGGAAGACAAAAGATTAATTCCATATGTATTTACTCCGTTTTTCCACAAAAGTTGCACAGATTGTGATGTGGTATGACTTGCTTGTAAACATCTTGTCCAGTGGTTGATCTGTTTTCAGCAAAGGCATAGATAAGCAAAAGAGAAGGGTCTTTAAAATTACTTGCTACTGATTTATTTTGTTACTAACAAAGAAAACCTTTGAGACGCTTTTATTTTCCATATACCCCCATGGATGAGAGCTGTGGTTGCAGGAGTGCTGGGACCTGCTGGACTGGGAAGGTCCTCCTGTGCCAGGTTTGTGGGCAGATGTGCTTCTCCTGCATGGGGGGAACTTTGGCAAATCCCCACTGGGAGGAAATCATGTGGAGGTGGCTGGATCTTCATTCCTTTTCTAGGATTTGAAACTGTTCCTCATAAAACAGTGAAGACTATTAAAAGGAAGACCAAGGCATAGTCATTACTGTGCAGAAGACAAGTTCAGTTGTGTTGTTTCTCAGGCTTTGATCATGGTGTTTGCTGATTGATTTCTGTACTGTACTTCCTGACTCTTGCAATTGGTGAAAATTCTACTTATGTTAATGTTTTGGACACAAGGCATATTCTGAGGGAAATCTGTGTGTACCTGGAGAACAGAGGTGGCGATGAATGGCAAGTGTCATAGACACTACATAGGTGCTGTTGCAGACATGTGCTCTCATCTATTTTATTTCCAAAAATCTTAATTCACTAAATTTCCAACATTGAAGTTGGTAGCAGGAGCTAAAGATGAAGTAGCATGCTAAGAGAGAGGCTAGGGAAGATGGTGTGGGGAGTTTTGCTGAGGGTAGGTTGGGAGATGGTGGCAGAGAGCTCAAAAGAGCCTGGAAGGTTAAGGTGTGAATATAGTGAAAGCAGACAAAAAAAGGTATGTAAAAGAGTTAAATTTGATTTACTGATGAAGTCATTTGTAAGTTGAAATGTTTATAAATGTTCACACTGTACCATTTTAAATTTCAGATGTGTCAGACCTGTGGCTGCCTTTTCAGTTTGTTTCCTAACACCTCCTAAAATTTCACATTTCTCAGAGAAATTTCTCTCAGAGATCTCTAGTTTAAAAGTTTTACGAATGCTGTGGAAAGAGAGAGCATGGGTCCATGTCAGGGTTTCACCAGCATCCTTACCATGAGAAAGCCATGCACTTGTGCAAAATGCTGGAAGGTTAATGCTTGCAAAGAGGGTGAGCTGTAAGTGTGCTGTATCTCCTTCACCTAGGAAAGCTAAGAAATTAAGCCCAACACTGCTGGGCCTACTCTAGTATCTGTGGCTGTGTCCTGTGCCCATGGGGCTTGAACACTGAAGTCACAAAATCACAGAATCCCAGAATATGCTGAACTGGAAGACCCCCACAATGATCACCGAGTTCAACCCTTAGCCCCGCACAGGACCATCCCCAAAAGTCACACCATGTGCCTGAGACTAAGTCACTGAGATACCTTTGAGACGCCTTCCATAGGATGCTTAGACATGAGTGTAGGAAACCAGCTTGGTTTAGATCTTGGCTGCCTTTTTGAAATAAAATAATCTCAATTGATTTAGTACATTGAAATCAGTCTAAGCGGGTTTTGTTTCCTGGCACTTTAGAATGAAACTGTATTCTTGTTAAGTTTTTGCCACTTAAAGTTGTTTTAAAAAATATAACAGTCTCTTTTTTATAAATAAACTTACATGTTTAACTTTAATTCCAAGTGCAGCTTTTGCCTGTAGCTATTTTCTCATATTAAGATAAAGTATCTAATCAGCAACAGTGCTGTTTAAAGGTATTTAAGATTTAATTTTTAATAAAACTCTATTATGAATTTGAAACAGCATAAGTTTGATTTTAATCACAAATCTGATTTTAGGTAAATAGTTCCAACCTGTCATTTGTCAAATCAAAAGTGGAAATGTTCCATGTGATTTTTATTTTGGATAGCTTTTCATGTATTTAAAAGGTACGTGTTTCCCTGAGCAGAATCTCGTACAGATTTGTGTCCCGCCTTGTATAAGTTATCCCTCTGCAATGCTGTAGCTCTCTCTCATGTCTCCTGTGGTGCTTCTGCTTGGCAAGAACAAGCAAACACCGACACCAGCCAGGAGCAGAGTGCCTGTGGCTTAGGCTGCCAGCTGCTGCCAGACAATACATAATGTGTGAATTTAGTCTGTTCTTTCTGCCAGTGGCAGCATTAACTTGTGCCCTTCTTTTGCCTAGTCCTGAGCATTCTCAGAACCTAGAGGAACTCAGTTGTCCTCAGCTCTTTCATATTCAGTTGAAAAGCCAAATTAGTTCAAGAAATGTTAGGGAAAACTGGCAGACGTAATGTGACTGCCTCACACTCACTTTTTTAAGAAAGGAAGCTAGCAAAGATTTAGTGGTTTAAGCTATCCCTTTGGAAGCAGGGTGTATTAACTATAGTAGACTAGAGAGTGGAAAAGGACTACATGTTATAGCTTGCACTATTTAATTTACCTAGGAAGAAAAGGAGAAATATGAAATGCGAAGTAGAAAATCAAGTAAAATTGAAGGACTGAAGATATGGTGAAGTGGAGCAGGAGAAGCTGAAAGGATAGAAAATTGGTGATAACAAATAGTAAAGGAAAAAGAAAGAAGTCCTGTACCTCGAGAGGAGTATATTTGAGAGACGTTTTGTCAATCCTCCATCCCTTCTGGGACTTCCTCTTGCTGACAGTCAGAGAAATCTTCCAGGTCTCCCTGAACACAGAGGCAAGTTGGTGATATGGTATGGACAGGAAAATAGGTTGTTATCACCCTCTGGGCAAGGCTGCTTTGATGGTTACCCATGAGCTTCCCAATCATACCATTTGGTTTACCTTTTTGGTTTCCCTCTCTAAAATAAACAACACACTCATGTTTACTTTTTCCTCATTGGCCCTAGTTTTGGTTATTTTAGACAGCTATTTAGGAATTCTGGCCTTTCTTAGTGACCCTTTTAAACCTGGGAATCTTTTTTATTCTCACTGTCCTCTGATGTTTTTCATCCAAGATGAGTTCCCAAGACATCCCTTTCCCCGTATGTATTATCTGTCAGTTTTTTGGATTGTTTTATTAGTTTAGCCCCAGGTTGGGATTGTCCAGTCACTTTTCCCTTCAACTGTTCACAGCATCTGGCAGTTTCTCATTTTTCTGTCATACTGTCATATTGTTGGAGCCTCTGTCATACAGGAGAAGGGTGAGCAGGATCTAACTGCCATCCTCTGCTACTGGAATGGGAACTGTGGAAGAAATGGAGCAGCCCACTTCTCTGAGAAGTGCAGAAGTGCATAGCAAATGGGGAACAGGAAACAACAAGCCACACCGAAGGAAATGCTGATAAGAGATAGAGAAAAACATCTTCCAAAAAGGATAGTCAAGCGTGGAAACAGGCTGCCCAGAGAAGTGGTAGTATTCAACACTTAAAAGGGACAAGATCCTAAGAAACTTGATTTAATTTTTAAGTGGCTTTTGATGCCTTTTTCAGCTGGTCAGCTAGCCAGGCTGATCAGGCAGTCAAAGTTGCTGAGAAATCCTCCCTGAGATTTGCAATAAGCAGATTTGCTTGTCTTCTGTAATTAAGATTCGAAAAGCAGTTTTACCTCGGGCAGTATGGTAGCAGTCAGTTGTCATGTAGACAAATGTGCTGTCTAAAAGAGGCATTCATAGAAAGAGAGAAACACTGACTTTTTACAAAGCCTTTACCATGACTTTTCATAGCTTCAGTTCACTATCGGAACACCAAAAGCTGATCACTGCTTATGTAAAATGTGGTTTTTCTTCCAGCACATGTAGAATAAATACCAAATCTCCCAACGTCCAAAGCATCAAACAGAACCTGTCGTCTGAACCCTGAGGGGCCCCACAACTTGTCACAAATGCCAAGATGATCAGGCAGGTGAAGGCTTGGGATTCAGCTGAGCAGTGAACTGGGCGAGAAACAGGCTCAGCAGTGAATGAGAGAGTTGATTAGGGAATGAATCACTTAGGAAGAAAGTTGTGCAATTAAACTGATAAAGCTGGCAGCAAAACAAAAAGAAGAAAGAGAGAATGAATGCAACAATCAATCAATAAAGCAGTGAATCAATTGTCTAGTTAATAAGATAGTTAATTATGCAGAACTGAGCAGGCAGGGCAGTGTACTTGGTCAGTTTGGCTCCAACAAATCTCTCCAGTATATTTCAGTCACGGCATCATTTACTTTAGCTAAATTTTGATGATACAAGCCCCAACGGTTTGACCTCTGAATTAGTATTCTGCTTCCTCTAGTAATCTTTAAACACAGTAGCTGTTTCTAAACTGTTACAATCTGTTTCTTTCTATTGTTTCAGAAAGACAAGATTTAGCTTGTTATCTGGGAGAACTAGTTCCCTACTCCATCTGTAAAAGCAATACTTAGCTATCAGCATATTCTTATTTCTATTATTTCAATATTTTATGTTCTGTTTATTATTTCATTTCTATTTATTTTTTTATCTCTTCACTGTCAACACAAATATGCTAAGTGCTTTCCAAACTAGAATGTACAAACCTTTACTCAAAATAGTTTCTATTCTGAAAGTATCCACTTTCAGAACACTTCATTATGTTGCTGAAAGAACACTCCCGGTTTTCTCTCCGTAGTACAACATAGAAACTTAAAGAACTGACAATTCAGCATCCTTGTCTCCAAAAGCGACAGAATAATACAGTGTAATACAAGAGGCAAAGAAATACATGAAGTAGTCACTTCATACAAGAAGACAGAGATGCAGGATTTTCAGACATTATCTGAAGCTGGGACCACCCCTATGTGGATAACATCTTCTTCTAGGATCTGTCTACATTATTTGTCAAAAGTGCTTTTGTGGTACTGTTGTGATCAGCTTCCAAATAGTATAGCTGCAAGACTGGGCAGTTTTGGACACGATCCAGTAACTACCTCCATGTCTTGGATGTGAGTGTGATTTGGCTCCACTGCTGGAGCTGTACCTCATAAGCCTTGAAGGTTCTTAAACCCCATAAGCCCTCTGGGTCTTTTTCTTCTGAAGTTCCCAAGGCCTCTTAAGATATGCCTCTGACTGTGTCTGTGTCTGCCCCCTACTAGAAGGAGCGAAGCTACTTGATGCCTATCTCACCCTTAAGCCTCAAAGAGCTCCATAATTAAGCTTTCCTTGTCATAGTCCACAGATGTCCTGGTCCCAGCCCAGTCACTCACTCCAGAAACCAGGCCTGCAGAAAATGCAGTTCAAGTGGTTGCTCCCTCGGTTCAGATCAGCAGTTGAATTGGGACACCCATCTGCATCCAACAACTGTTCCATATAAAATACAGAAATTTGTCAACAAACTTCTGTGGAAGGACTCTCCAGAGTTTGAACTGTTGTAAACAAGAATTATACTTGAATCTACAACTTTCAGTATTCAGCTGAATCACAAATAGTTGTTTCTGGGGCTGTGATCTGATAGGGCTCTGAAGATAATCCTTTAGGGTAAAGACAGAGGGGTTGAAGATGGGATGACTATTCTGTGAAACACTGCTACTGGCAACTAGATAGTCCTGTTTTTGTGTATGTGACTTTAATCTGGGTTGCAGAGGTTGTTTGTTTCCATTGACATAGTTTCCAGGGACATTAGATGACATATATTTTTTGTTCTGACATGCACATATGGACCTTTATTTACTGGTGTTTCTGACATTATGTTGGAGGGGTTTACATTTGCTGCACTGGCCTGATATTGCTCCATCCAGAAAATGTAAGTCAATTTGTCCTTTGCCTTGCTAATGTTGCAGGCACATAATAATATTATTACAAAGTTCCAGCTGCCTCCTGGTCTGTTTATGGGATAAATATGGCCATCTCTGCCTGAAACTTGAGACAGCTGTTAACAATTCATAATCTATTCATTAGGTCTTGTAGTCCATCAGCTGTGGAACAAAATAATCTGGTGGTTCGTCTTGTGGTTTCACTAGAGATTTCCCTTTGCCTTTTTTATACCCTAATCTCATTTTGATGGAAACACCTTATGTGGAGGCAGTAACTTTTATGAGGAAGTAGGGGCAAAACATGGTACAAAACACCGAATAATGCTCTCTGCTCCCCTAATTCTTATTAACTTAGTTGGCTTCTGTGCAAGAGGCCTCTTTGCTGAGGTGACAAGCACTTTGACATTATTAAGTAGATATTAAGACATCCATAAAAGTTCCAGTGAATGTACTTGAATCCTTACAGTATTGTATGTGACAGGTTGGAGCTTGCCTGCAGCATGCTGTCAGATGCTTACCCACGTGGAACACACTGGGTAATTGTTTTGTGATTCCTTCCACGAGCTGATCTACCTAAAGGGAAAAGCATTTTTATTCTTAGCAGACAGAGCATTCATTTTTCTAGCTCAGGAAGTTGGTGTTTGGGGCTTTAAGCTTTTATTGTTGTTAATACCTCCTAGTCATATTTTGAGGTCTGAAAGGCTTGCAAGGCTTGCAAACACAGTGAGTAAGCCCAATTTGTCATGCAGAAGAGAAACACTGTAAAGAGGAGCTTGAAGAAGCCAACAAATTTGCTGTGTGGAACAGTGAGAGCATTATAGACTTTATCTGGGCAATATACAATATCCTCTTCAGTCACTGTCACTTTTTAGAAACACATAAGAACATGCAGAAATATAAAACAGTGCAAAAGCGCACTAGGAGCTAATCAGAACGTGGCTTATTACAGTAGAGTGCCCGTAATATCAGCTTCCTGTTAATCCCATAACAATCAGATAATGGTGAAATGTTGATTTATTCACTGATTTACTCTTAGCTAGATTGAAATAATGGAGTGAAATGTGCCCATTTAGACCAGTTCTTAAATTGAATGCTCGTAATTGCATTTGAAAGAATAGACCATGACGCATTTGAGTATCGCAATGACCCTGCTAATCTGTGCAATTAGTTAACTATTTTGGGAAGGAGGCTACCTTACACGTAGTTTTGTCTTAAAAACTAGAATATATTTTTCATGTATTCTTATGCATGATTCTGTACTGAAGTCATTGACCATGTAAAATCTTCAACTTTATTCCAGTACCAGTAGCTTCCTGTGTAAATTTGTAATAGAACAGCTCAATTACTTTATTATGTTTCCATTTAATTATTCAACTAGAATTCTGAAATTTGCACATATTCATTCCGGGTCACAGAGTTCAGCATGGGAGGGAATTTGAGATTACACATTCCATTAGATATTATCAAAAGGCCATCTGTCTTTTTTAGTGGGTTTCAGTCACTCAAGAGCCTGAGGATATTTAGGCAGGAAAGAAAGAAAAGCTCTTGCAGTATAAGTCTGAGCAGAGCACTTGAAAGTGTTGAATGTTTCTAGAGCGGTAGAAGCTGACTACAATTTAAAAATAATCTCCTGCACCACTTACTGTTTTTCACCCTCATATTTTGGAGAATCACCATTAAAGAGATGCCTCAGCAAAGACTTGGTGAGCTTCTGTCTGTTGAAGCTCCTGGTTGTACTCCTGGCTATTGAAACAAAACAAATTAGGAAGACAAGCTGGTGCTGGGAATTTGAGCAGTGCTTCCATTCAGTGAATCCTCTCCTTATTTTCATTCCATGATGGCCATATTACCAAGTAGGCACCATTTTAAATGGGATAACTGTTTAAAACTCTTCTGTGTATATTTACGTAACGGTTCATTTTCACATACAGCTGGACATTATGATATTGTTACTGTGTGTAGCTGCAAATGAGTGTAATTGAGAGCTTGAGCCTGTGCATTTCAACAGCCTGGAGCTGCACACAACAGTTCTATCTGCTGGGTGTCCCTGAAGCTGAAAGACACAAACCATCCCAGTGCTTTCAAACTGGATGGGACTGGACCATTGCTATCTTCCTGCCTTTCTGCGTTTTAACTTCAGATTTCTAGGGTTTTCAGAGTTGAATTAGGTTATGGTTATTTCTATGCCTGGCCTCAGATTTTTGCAGTGCTCTTGTCCTGATGAATGCAGGAAAAATTTCCAGAAAAACTCCAGTCTTACAAAATATATTGGAAAACATGACACCTATACAATTAAAAGAGCTTTTAAAATACACCATATAGGTTTTGTTTGTTGATAATTTTGGTTTCTTTCCTAAATAATGCAAATATTTTCAAGTAATGAGGCAACTATTGTAATAACAGAATCTCACACTCAGCTTAACACCGTTGGAGTCTTGTAGGAGAATCTCCTGGGAGATTACAATAAATGGTTTATCAGACTCTTTGCAGGAAATAGTTTGGGGACAAACTACAGGAAGGGCAGCAAAGAGGTCCGTAAAGCTAGGGGCACATAATTACTGCTTGTTTCTCTTCCTGAGCTCATAAAATTTGTGGAAAAAAATGCAAGACCAGATTTTGTGTGAGCAAGTAATGACACTGGATGCATCTCTCTGGCTGTAGTTTAAGCTAAGAAAGTTTCAGGGTCATCAGATTTTGCCAGTAGAGATGTGGAAGGATGAAAAGAAAGAACAATTACTAAGGGTTGCAACACCATTAGCAGTGGAGAAGAAACCTCTGCTCCTCAAGAGCCACTCTCCCAATGGGTTCCCCTACATACAATGAGAGACATTCTTTTCCCTTGCAATCAAACACTATGAACACTCTTAGGAGATGAATGGTGATAATGGTTGGCTGTACTCCCTTTGAGAATCTTACAACTCAACTTGACGTCCTGTGAAATATGCTGTTTGTCAGGAGTGCAAGCCTAAGCTAAATCTTGAGCTCTTTGCTATGAATTAATAAAGAATCTTATTAAGGTAATCACAGAATGGCTAAGGTCATCAGGTCCAACCCCACTGCTCTAGCCACCTAGAGCTGATTGTCCAAGAACCATGTGCAAATGGCTTTTTTATCTCCAATGATGGAGACTCCACAGGATCCCTGGGAAATCTGTGCCGGTGCTTTCACTGTCAAAAAGTATTTCCTGATGTTCAGTTGGCACCTCCTGTGTTTCAGTTTCTGCCCGTTGCTGCTGGCCCTGTCATTAGTCACCACTGAGAAGAGCCTGGCTCCGTCCTCTTTTCAATCTGCTTCCAGGTATTTATGTGCATTGATGAGATTCCTCTGAACCTTCTCTTTTCCATCCTAAACATCCTGAGCTCTTTCAGACTCTCCTCACAGGAGACATGCTTGGGTCCCCTAATGATCTTAGTCACCATTCTCTCAAATATGACCATGCTTCTCTTATTCTGGGAGTCTCAGGTGCTGAATAGAAAAAAAAAGGATCACCCTCCTAGTTATGTCAGCAACACTCCTACTTCAGCCCAGGATACCATTTGCCTTCTTCACCACAAGGGCTCATTGCTGGATCTTGCTCAAGTTAGTGTTTACCAGGACCTTCGGATCCTTTTCTGTGAAGCTGCTTTTCAAATTGACTTCCAGCATGAGTTGGTGCCTGGGATTGCTCTTTCCCAGCTACAGGACTTTCCACCTCCTCTTGTTGAACTTGATAAAGCTCCTGCAGGCCCATTTCTCCAGCCTGTTGAGATCCTTCTGGCTAGATCAGTATATTAACTACTCCTCCCAGTTTTGTACCCTGGACAAACTTGCTGAGGGTGCACTCTACACCATCATCCAGCTCATTAATGAAAATGTTGAACAGAATTTAACCCAGTATTGACCCTTGGGGTACACTTCTAAAGGCCTCTAACTAGACTTAGTACCACTGATTACAGTGCTTTGGATCCGTTACTCCAGTTTTCAGTCCACCTTTCACCCAGCCCATATCTCAACAGTTTGTCTGTGAGGAAGTTATTACAAACAGTGTCAGAAGCCTTACTGAAGTCAAGGAAGAAAATACTCACTGTTCTCCCCTCACCTGCTAAGATGGTCATTTCATCATAAATGGTTGTCTAGTTGTCAAGTGTGACTTGCCTTTGTGATTTCATGTTAACTACTCCTAATTTCCTTCTTGTCCTTCATGTGCCTAGAAAATACTTCCAGCATTGCTTGTTCCGTCATCTTAAAAGGGACTGAGATGAGACCCGTTGGCCTGCAGTTTTGTGAGTCCTCCTTTTGCCCTTTTTGAGAACAGGAGGGATAACAACAAAGGACAGAGAACCTGTATATAATGTATATATATGGTTCCAACTTCCTGGTATCTGATGAAGTTCAGTACAGTGTATTTAGAGACCACCAGCACTTCAGGAGCTGTTGGTGGTATAGTTGAGAGCTTCTGGAAAAAATACTGTGGCCTGGGAAAATCAGTAGTGGGCAAATTTTGTACTTAATTTTCAAAAGAAAAGATGGAACTAGTCAGCTTAACCTCAGTTCCTAAAAACGATTGGAAGAATTACTAAAGCTGTTGTTGGGCAGCTGGAAGTTAAAATTAAGGCAAAATTGTCAAGAGCAATTCATGTGAAAACAATCTAATGTCTTCTGACAGGACTGGCTGGTAGGAGAGAATCAGTACCTGTCATCTCTTGACTTCTGTGGAACTATTACACTTGACATCCTCATATGGAAACAAGAAAACTCAGTTCTGAAAAAATGTAGCGAAGAAATGTACAAAAATGCATTTCTTTAAGAATATGTACAAATAGTTTGCTGTAGCAATGGGTAATTATGACTAGCTGACTTATCTCCTCTATAAAAACATAACACCACCTTAGAACCTCCTCCTCATTGCAGACTTTCTTTCCCTGTCCAAATGAACATCTCAGGCTGCATTTATCTATGTCCCTGCACATATATGCTAAGTCACAGGGGCTAGTTCCTGGAAAAAGAGCAGGAGACAATTAGGCAATGTTGCTGATAGGCAAAGAAAAAATACGTCAGAAAGGAAGGCTTCTATCAGGTAAGAATGCCTTTGCTGGAATGTGGCTCTATGGGGCATGAATGTGAAATGAGAATGGAGTCCCAGTTGAAAACAGGATCTGAGGAGCCCTGTGGTTCACGTGAGACACTCAATCCTTCTTCGCATCTTACTTTTTTAACTTGCTTTCCTGCCTCAGAATTGAAGCCTGCTCTCCAAATATTCATGGAAAACTGAAATTCAGAACAGGATTTAGAGCCATGTATCACAGCTTCCTGGTTTGCTGTCATCTCCCTCTCTGAATTCTCTCTCTCTTACCACTGTTAAAAATAATATTTATAGAGAGCTTACTTGTGTAATGAAACCAGTGCCTGTCAGGCACATCAATGTCCACTGCACAGAAAAGCAGATGTGAGCTAAATTTTTGAACAATAGTCTTGAGATTTCATAGAGACATAGTTAAAAATATCTTGTTACATGGCCTATTTGAGCCAAGGGTGAGAGTGTGGAAAGGATTATGATATTTCTATGGGAAGGTAAGGACTGGAAATAGTACTACAGCATATTGTCAAAACCTTCTCTTACTAAAAAAGAAGACCCTTTTGAAAAACATACAGCTAGACGAAGGCAGTTCCAGGATATCCAAACCTAGCACCAACTGGCAAGGACATGGAGGCTTTCCTGCCTTAACAGCTTCCAAAGAATCATAGAATCACAGAACCATAAAGATTGGAAAAGACCTTTAAAATCATGCCCAAGGATCAACCCAGCACCACCAATATGTCCGCCATTAAACCATGTCTTCAAGTCCTGTATCCACACATTTTTGGACACTTGCAGGGATGGTGGTTCCACCACTTCCCTGGACAATCTGTTCCAGTGCTTTACAACCCTTTCCATGAAAAAAGTTTTTCCTAATGTCTAGTCTAAACCTCCTCTGGCACAGCTTGAAGCCATTCCCTCATGAGAGAAACCTCTCTCTTAGCTATCTCCTCTGTCTGAAGCCTCATCTCAGGCATAAGTGTGGATTACGAAGAGAACACTTCACCTCGTTTTCTCCATGGGAAAACTTCTATTAATGCGACTAGGCTTCTCTTGGGGTCAGTTTTCCAAGGCTATATAAGCCACAATCCTCAGCTTCTGCTTTCTAACCCCAAGGTAGACCCTTGGGCTGCCCTCAGCTCCCTTGTGTCCCATGATGTCACATTCCTAACACTCCCTCAGCAGCCCAGTGCCTCAGTCCAGATCTACCTTGCTGACTCCTTGCTATCCCTGTATACCACTATGCTCAATGGTTTTTCCCAAACCCAGACCATCACTCAGCTCAACTGTAGACAAATTTCTCACTGGGAAGCTGAATGGCAATTTCCCTCACCTGATGTTGGTGGTTGTTTCCCAGGGGCCCTCTTCCAGTCACCAACAATGCAGGTACGCGTACGTGATGGCCCCTTGCTTTCTGGAAAAGAGCCCTAAAATTCATGTGCCCTTTCTTCCCTTTCAACAAAGCCGGCATGAGACTACAGGCTTTGATAAGGCACAGGGATGACATGCAGTGACACATGATGACTCTGTTCATGGGGCTGTGTATGCCTAACAGTAAACCTGAAGTCAAATTCCAAGGACATCCTGTCCTTCAAGAACCCTCCTTGCTGAGCCTTATCTTAAAGCCCTAAGGCCTTTCAACTCAGCCCTATCTCTCACCTCCTCAAGAAACACTTTCTGAATCATATATATATGTGTGTGTGTGTATATATATATATATATATATATATATATATCATAGCTCTTCTTGCTTTTTTTGGGAGGTAGTGCCTTGGGATGTCTTTCTAAATTTTTCAGTTCCTCAAGCCTGGATCTGAGCATAGCCAGAATCTTGCCCCCATCACCTCCTGAAGAACTTTGGAAATCCCGGATTTCTGTGCAGAAACCATGTAGCCACTCTGCAGAGGTCCCTGGGGAGCAGTGAACTTTAATGAGGACATTGGAAAGTGGAGCCCAGTAAAGGGAACCAGTATAGTCTTTTGGTATCACAGGAAGTGTTTTGGGCTGACCCAACTGGGCTATGTCTCCTCTTCTTCATGTAAGAGTCCTGTATCTCCTGGCTGATGCTGAGATTTGGACTGTTTCTTATCTAATCCAGTTATGAACATGAAGCAGAAGTTAGGAACAAAGTAGAAGGATGCCACTGGGAAATAGGGTTAGACTAGTTGACCACTCAATTTCTCAGTGAGAAAATAGGGAACAACATGGAAAAGCACGTAGAACATAAGCTAACTGTAGCATTAGTTCAAGGGTAAGGTGCTTTTGGGAAGGACTTCCCAAATGTCAGCTTTCTGCAGTGAAGGTGGAAGTCTATATTGGGTCTTTTTCTGCCTTAAACTTATCAGTGTCACGGCCCAGATCTGGGTAAACCCAACACATTTAACTTCACACTCTAGCCAACAGTGTTCAGCTCCCTAGTTCTTGCTGAGCTGGTCCCCTTAAGTTCAGTAATAAATAGCAGTGTTTATTGGAGCAAGATGTGGCTGGCTGCTGGTAATGTCATATCCAGTTTGTGCAAATCTGCCAGAGAAGCGTGGAAGCTGCTGCTAAGAGCTCTCCTCATGTAAATTCATTGTCTGTACTACCACAGCTGCATGACAGATAGGGAAGTCTTGTTCAAAACAAAAGTAGATGAGCAAGCCTTGTATTTGGTAGCAGAGGGAAAAGACAAGAGGTCTCCAAAGAGTTTATTCCATGTAAGGGTCCCTTTGTCCAAAGCAAGAGGTTTTCTAGTATTTTATCTCCTATAAAAGTCCTTTTGTCCTCCCAGTTCTTGATCTCTTTGTTTCCATTGTTTTTGGTGGTGGTTTTTTTGTTTGTTTGTTTCAGTGTTTCCAGAATAAAATTTTCCTCTCAGATTCCTACATGCAGGACTCCTACAGGAGTCCCATAGAAGTGGGGTTTGTCCAGAGGGCACAGGATTCACATCCTGCTGCAGAGAAGAGACTGGGATAATGCACTGCAGCAAGCATGAGCTATGTAGCAGGAACTCTTAAATTGTAGATATGGGTTTGATCTGACAGTTACGTACGTCACATGTTGCAGGAGATGCATAGCTGCCTTATGGTCTTTCTTAACCTTATCTGTTCTTAAAGACAGTCTCTACTGCATCTACAGGCTGGAGAACCTTTATGGAATGAGGAAAATAGTTTGCTATTTTTTAAGAATAAATATCTCTGTGAAGCTTTCTGTGGATCATCACTACCTGTTTAATGCTAATTAATTATTAATCAGTTTAGAGCTGTAGATATGTGGGAATAACATATTTGAGCACAAAAAAGTTTGGATGGGCTCTGATTTTAAGCTGATCTGCACTTAAACCTGTCTGGCACCCTCCAAAATCTTCACCCTCACCGCTCGCTCGGGGTCGGGGAGAGGGCCCCTGCCTGCACCCTGGCTGCAAACACAGCACAGGCTATTATGAAGACTAGTGGAGTTTTTTCTGTCCAGCCTCTTTTTGAATACTTACCTAAGATGAAATATTCAAACTGGTCTGTCCCTTGAACAGAAAGATTGGAAAGGGTGAGGATGACTTTCCTGGAGAGGTGCTGCTGAAACACCCACTCAGGGATGGGAAGGGTAGGAACATGTTTAGCAGAATAAGCCAGAGGACAACTGGAGGAATAAAGAGCAGACAGACAGGAGGAGGAAAAACAAGGGAAGGTTTTTGACAGCCAAAATTTATGCCCTTTGCTTACCTGAATGACTTTTGTAGGTGATTATTTTTAACCAGGACCTTCAGGTGGCAACTGCGAAGTACAAATCCTTTTTTTTTATGTCCTTAATTTAATTGAAAATTAACAATGGACCAGCTCTGGCACTTGACTGGACTTTTTTTGCCAGTGTTCAAAAAGGAAACAGATAGCAGCTTAGGGATAAATAGGTTTCTCAGCTCCTTGATATTTCTCAGAGCTTTGTCACCAGATGGGAGAAATAGTGGCACTGTATGTGCAAAATTTTGAGAAAACCTTAAAGAATCAATCTTGATATAGATCCAATTATGCTCAAGACTAGGATGTGTTATTCTAGCGTACCATAGCAAACTGTGAGCTTGTTTGAGAATGAAGTACCAATGGGAAAAAAATAATCATATTTCCATGATACCAAGGCAAGCCAGGAACAGAGACAGTGCCCGGGAACAGCATGTTATAGGGACTTAATGTCTGTAAGGGAGCTGTGCTAATGACTTCTCAGTGGGTGGAACTGGAGAGGAAGTCTTATCTCCAGACTCCTCAGAGATAGGCAGTGGGAAACCACCGGCTCCAAAGCTAATTTTTTTGCCTGACTAATAGAAGGGCAGAAGTTATAGATATGGTATGTGTTAACGTGTCAAAGTTAAAACAGTTTTCACCAAGCCTGAGTCATAACTTCATGAAGTCAAGCAGAAAACCTTATAAGGAATGCAAGGATAATGGCAAAAATAATAGGAAGAGAAATAAAAGGTGGAATTTAAGGAGTTACCCAACCATTTGAAATCCTACTACATTTAATTTGTTTCTGAGAGAAATGTTCTATTATAGCAGACAGACAAGGATGCATCATTGGTTGAAGTAAATCAGCATGGCTTTTTTGAAGCCAGTAAAACCATATCGATTTACATTACTTGATGGTCTCTGCTTGAAAATCCATCACTGTAGCAAATACTATAAAACTTCAGGTTTGTCACTGGAGGAGAGCCTGTAGGGATGGCAGAAAGGATTCATCCTTCCTGCTTGAACAAAAGGATTGCTCAAATGGGAAACAGTCTTGCACCAGTCTTCCTTCAGGATATGATGCCACAGTGGTATGAGGAACAACACTATGGGCAACAACCCTGGAAAGCAGCTGAGCGGCCAAAAATCAGGAATGCCTGGCAGCTGGAAACCTTAAACAGGAAGGAATGGGAAAAAAAAAAAAAAAAGATGGCTTGAAAACAGGACAAGGGTATGGCTGTATGCTCAGGGCCAAGGAACAGCATGGATGGATGTGTACCATAAGACTAGTAAAAGGAAGTAGGACAGCATGTATGAAGAGTATTGTGATGCCCCAGACTCACCCGTAAGAGGAAGGTTTTGTAGAAATGGAGAACTGACTTTTATCCATGACTTGTTTTTGGAGGTAGCACACCACTGTGCATGGGTTTGGGAGTGGTGCATGCTTGGCCCCAGCAGGAGCTTGCCACGCTCCAGAGCCCCACAGATTATCAACAATCAAGGAAACAAGTCCTGATACACACCCTGTTTCTATTAATAGTGCCTTTCTTTTTGCAAAAAGGGTTCAATTCTTCCTTTATCTCATTGTCTGAGTGGATACTGCTAGAAAATGTCATCTTCGTACACTTTTTATATCCACAGGATGTTGCATTATACTGCAGTACAATGGAGAGAGCGCAGAAGCTAAGCAAGCAAAATCATACAGGAATTCACAGAGTTTGTTTTTGCTGTGTTAAACACACACTAAAACTAGCAAATAATCAACAACATTTGTTATTCAAAAGATGTCCCAAGACAATTCCATCAGCTATGCAACGCTGGGGGAGGAGAATCTGCTCTTATCTTCCAAGACATATAGCAGATGGCTCATGTTTTATGAATGGAGAGTACATATACAAACACATCAGTGCATGGTCACATACCCAGGCTTAAGCATTGCATGTCTTAGTCTGTAGTACTATTGTATCTTGTGCTTTTTGTTAAGAAATTTGCTTTGGTTGCTCTTCCCAAACCTTGGCAAGCTGGTTTTTCCATCTCTTTTCTCTTGCTACTGTGGCAGTAGGAATCTCATACTGTTTACCTAGAAGTCTGCCTTCTGAAATACATCTATTCATCCCTGTTCAGTCTAAATTGTCCCTTCTCCTTTTTTTTTATGTGCCTGTAGGATTTCATTCGCATTTTTAAAAGCAGAGAAAAGGTATAACCTGTGATCTGATAACAAGACTCTGCAGCAATCTTGACTTTTGACACAGATGACCTTTGTTTTCCCACCTGTAAAATTCAGATTCAAAATTTCCTTAGCTTTGCTGCAAGACATGATTTCCCAACTTTGATTAAGTCCTTGGAATGGGAGATAATTGTGAAGTGCACAGTGAGGTAAATTAACCTGGGCAAAAGAAATACCCTTTAATGCAGTCGGACTGATTGGAGTAACTGAGGTTGCACAAGTATTTTGAAACAGCGCTTGGCTTTGCAGGTAGACCCTTTGCACTACAGGATTTCCCCTGAAAGTATGGAACATCAGGAGATTATCTGCCCAGCTGGTTTACTACCAGTCTTAACTGAACACACATTTCAGCTTAATTGTCTTTAGTGTCACAGCCACCTCACTAAATGTAGAAACACAATGGTATTAGAAGTTATGCAACCCAATGGTTGAATTCTCATGGGTCATTAACTAAACAAACATGCAGACTTCTTACATATATTCTTTTTAAACATGCTGTTACCATCCAGATTGTATATTCAAGACTGAAAACGAAACTGGAGTCCTAGGAGAGCCTCAGAATAACTCAGTCAAGTCGTCCTGAGGATATGACAGTAATTTATACTGCTACGGGTGTGATGACAAGGAGCCACATCCTGTAAACCCTACTGAGACAATCTGTCCCACAACCCAACTGACCACATCCTATCACAGGACATCTGTGAGAGAGATAATGACTATCCTAGCACCTGACTCTGTAGCACGTTGGCACATCCTCGAAACAAATTTTCGATGCTTCATTTACACACATTTGTAGCAAATTTGATCTGTGTGTTGGTAGAAGAGAACAGGGGACTGGATTGTGATCCAAAAGATGTGACTGGGTGCAGGAACTATCCTGAGTGCCCGTTTCCCTGGGCTGACAGGATAACCTCATGGCAAAGGCACCTCCTGCTCCTGGGGCCTTTCCTGTGGGATGTCCCATGTGGGGCACGGCAGACCCAGCTTTTGGCTGAAAGTGTCTCCGGTGATTGCTGCTCTGTAGCACGGCTGGTGGTAAGCACTTCTGAAGGCTCAGTCTGACAGCCAGCTTACATTTTGTTCCAGTTTTCCTGGGTTTCAACATACTTACCCTTCCACAGAAATATGTGAAAAACAGTGGGAAGCTTTTCACCCCACCAGTTGACTTTCAGTTTTGTTCTTTTTGTCAGGATTTCTCCCTGGAGCTTCCCAGCAAGACTACAGAAAACTCCCAAACATATTATTTAACTGGCTTCTTACCCACTGGTCTCAAAGCCGCATGCTGGGCAGTCACTTATGCAGCAGCACGGCCAAGGGCCTCAGGTGTCTGACTGGGAGACTTCACAGTTGGATGTAAGGTTTAACAGAATGTCCTGGTAACCCCAGGTCTGCCAGCGGGCTGTTCATAACCTCATACTGTATATATACATATATATACACACACACACATATATACATATACATATACATATACATATACATATACATATACATATACATATACATATACATATACATATACATATATATTCTTCTGTGCATGTGTTTGTGTATTTATACAGTCAGGGTATACAAAACTCGTGAAATGGTTCTAAAACATAGTGAGAATAATTTGTACCCCCAAACTGCTTTCTTGTCTAAATGCTTTGCAGTTAAATTTAGGGTGTAAAGTCATCCTGAATGATTCCAGCATGAGGCAAGATGCACTCAGCTGTTCACTTTTGAATATGAAAATCCTCAAGAGACATCAATCAAGCTTTCCTAGTGACTTCCCACATACATCCATCTTCCATATTTTTGTACATGCTCAGGATGCACTGAGGTTGAAAACAGAAAAGTTGCAAACCCAGAGCTATACAATGGTTTATCAAATAATAGCCTCCAGTTGTAATTAACAACTTCAGAATTCACACAAACTTAAAGCCAATGTACACGGATGTGCATGAGGAGGTTTTAAACCTGGTGTACAAAGAAAAAACTGGGTATTGCTAGAAGGAAAGAAAAAGCAAGACATGTGATGTTCCTGAGTCTTCATCGTGCAATATGAGTGGAGAAAAAAATAGGATTTAATCCAAGTTTGGTGAAAGTGCTGGATGTTCATTATCTGGAAAAGTGACATCTCTTTTTTCGTATTTCTAATTCTAGCAGAGCTTCTTTCCTTTACTTTATTAAATACAATAGCCTGAGTCTTGCTGAGCGAGTGAGGCCTCTGCCATCCCTACTTCCCAACTGGTTTTGAGGAGTGCCTGCTTTCCTGTATTTCTGTAATTTAGCTTCCTATGTGAGGCTTGAGTAGTCCTGCTGAGAGCCAACATCCTCCACTAGCATAACTCCCAGGGTCACTGGAATACATAAACTTTCCCACCACCTCTAGATGCTGTCCCCTGGGAAGTATCATCCTAAATATATATGCATATATAGTATAGACATACAAAATTTGGCTACTCTGGGAAAGCAAAAGCCTCCACGACCTTACAGGCACAGGGAATATGATGTAAGTGGGAACTTCCCCTGAAAGATCACTGCAAGATTTGTCCCATGTGTATTATGTGCCATAATTATATACATTAAAGTGTTCAGAGTTTAAAATAGACTCCAGATGCTTTTTCCTGCCCTTCTCTCCCACTCAGCTTGACTTTTCCTCAGTTGATTGATTTTCATAGTTTATGTTCAGAGATTCAGTATTTTGCTTACTTGCCAAATTAGCCTTTTTTGGCACAGCAAAATCTGCCCAGTAAGCCTGGGGAAATGCAATATCATATGCTGAGAAGCTGCAGTGTATCAGAATGGGATGAACAATCAGAGTGTGAGTGTTCAGTTGTACTCAGCACCAGACAAGCTCTGGGTTTTGTGAAGTCAGCAGGACTTTCCCCAACAATCCTGAAAGTACAGAATCAGGCCAGTGCTGGGAAGTGCTGACAAATGCAATCTATTAAATTATTTCTTCCACTATGATTCTGACTTCTTTTTCTATTTTTCTTCTTGTGTGTTTCCTAAAACATGAGAACAGTAGACTGCCTTTGGTCTCAGGTCATCTGCATGATACACCTTTTAATTTTCCATTTCTGTGACTGCTTGGTGATAGGTAAACATCACAAAGATCCAGAGTGCCCCCACCATTTTTTAATGTCTGCCTTTGTACTGTAGCTCACACCTTCCCTAATCCCCAGCGAAGGAAGCAGTAAGGTCTTATTCTGTTACAGAAGAGCTCACAAAGATTGCTCTTTAAGCACCGATTTGGTGTATAAAATGTAAATATGAAAGGCAGATGTAAGAACACCTGGGATATGACCCAAAGAGGGGCAGTAGTTAAGAACAGCCTTGGATGCAGAACAGACTACAATCCCATGACTTGCAGTGTTTTGGTTTCCTCCCCTGGTAGCTTTCAGTGCTGGTGAGATCCCAAACAAGCTTAGATATCTCTCGGCTCCCTTTAGCCCTGGAAGCTAAAACCTCTGACAAGTGTTTGGAATCTGCTTTATGCATATAGGATGGAGGAAAAAAGCAATACACCAACATATTTAAGAAGGTATGCAGGGAAATGCTGATATGAGGAGGCAGCTCCCTTTTCAGGGTGATTGTACAAAACATCCACAGCCTCCACTTTTGTTTCATTTGATTCATTCAAATGGTTCTTCCTTTATCAAGTTATTTACATATTAAGATGAAAAATATTACTCATACACACGATGTTCATGATTACCCAGTTGATGTACTAAGATAAAAGAGTATTTCTTATGCCTTAAAATAAGAACTATGTATGTATTCTTAGCCTCAAATAAATCTTATTGTAGACACCACATGATAAAGCATCATCTGTCCTGGATGGTAAAATATTGGAAAGCTGGATTTGCCTGCCCTGTCCTGCCTTGCCATTGCCATGCCTGTCTTGGCCTTTCATCGGTCAGCAGTGACCACTCCTATAAGCTCTATAGCAACACTGGCCTCTGAAATTGGTTCTCCACAGCTCTACAAGGAGGGAAGCCTGTTTATTACTGTGTAGGGTCATTGGTGATATCAAAACTCAAGATCCCTAGAGGTCTGCTCATGGTCTCTTGGCTGGTATCTCATGTCAGCTTACCCCATCCTACCTACAGGAGGCTCTATCCAACTCCTTGTCAGGGAGCAGTCACATCCTTCTGTCCGTGTATCCCCCGTAATCATCACTGACATTTTAGTGAACCACATGCACTAATGCTGTCCTTATATTTTTTTTTCTTTTCTTTTTTTTAGTGTGAAAGAATGGGTTTGATGGCTTATGGGCCAGTAGAAACAACGCAACTGCACTGAAAGTATGCAATTCTCTGGCACAGTAGACCAAGCAAATATAACCTGCAGTGCACTGGGGGAAGGGAACTCCAAAATTGTCACAGGGCCCATGCATTTTCTTGCCACTTTATTGTGGCAGTTTATTGCCATTTTTATTTGTTGCTGTTATTTCAGCAACATTATTTTTCTACTCCCTCTTACTGTCCTTTGCTACTTCACAGACAGTATATTTCCCAGTTATATATATATTTATATATAACCTTTCCAATAGCTTTTCCTTCAGCTCATATTCATTTTTCTTGAACTTGTATCTCCTACTGTACACCATAGTACAGATGATATGTCATTGCCGCCTAATGTGGTGGCATTAATACTTCTCCATTTCTGCTAGACAAACTAATGTTTAAGGATTGCATTTGCACTTTTCACAGCCTCATCAAATTGGTAACCTATCATAATCAGGACAATAACTAATACTCTTCTTCCTTTGTCCTTTTGCATAGAATTCCCAGTTTAGAGCAGAAAATCTTATTTGTCTGTATGTACATTATTCCTGCCTTTCAAGCCTTTGTGCATAATTCCATTTCTATTATGGGAGTCTGCAAAGTCGTTAATTTTTCCCCTTATGATATTTAAACCCTTCAGTGTAACCGTCTTTAGCACATTTGAAGAGCACGCTCTCACTCTGTATCAAATTTATTTGTGAAAACATTAAATAAGATTAATCCCAAGATTGAACCTTGGAAAACTCTGCTCATAACTTCCCTCCAGGCAACAGCTCCCTTTTCACTAGCCTGATCTTCTGTTCATCTGCTCTCTTCTACCTTGGTTTCTTTTGCTAATCTGTACCAGTGGTTTCCAATGCAACAAAGTACCATAAGATTTATAGAATCAATACATGCATCTCCTTTGCCTGAAAAATCAATCCCATCAAGAAAAGATATCCTATATAAAATATTTTTGATGAACCTGAGGGTTTTAATCGTTTTTTTCATTCTCCTCTGTATTTTTGATTATTCTTACCTTTAAAGTCTATCAGCCAGAGATCACAACAGATACCCACCAGAGTTACTGAGACCAGAGTGATGATCAAACATAGTACAGACTACATTCCCATTTTCTTAGAAAATGCATCATGAAAGGCCTCATTTGCTATTCTCTATTCCAATAACACCACCTCTGAACATGAAAAAGTACTGAAGATCGTTGTTACTGGGCCTGCAGTTGCACATCCACGTTTTCTCTGGACAATGAGCTCTAGCCCAGGGGCTCTGTCCTTTTTGACCTGAGCACCTTCATTTCTCTGAATTTTGTTTTCCTTGGCATTGTTGCAACACTCAGTTTAATTGGTGATGCTGCCTTTACCACCTTGTTTTGTATTGACCTTCCTGTTGAAAGCACATTGAGAACAGTCACTGAGGTTGTGCATAGTGTCAGCAGTGTTGTAGACTCATGCTCACTGACTGCCCTTCCAGCTGAACAGATATGATTTGAATTCCCCTGGTCAACTCACTTTGTGGGACTTGAATTCCTAGCCCTCCAGATTACATTAATGGAGAGGTCACTACCTCTTGAGGGTGTTTTTCATACGTTGGATATTTTTAATAATCTTTCACTGAGTCAGACGTGAGTCTATAGTTCTGATAAAAATACCCCAGTTCACAGTTAGAGAGTCATAGAGCCTGTCAGATTCCCCCCAGCATGGTTCTCAGTATGCCTCATCTTTTCTCGGGTGTTTTTCCCCATTTATTTCCTTTAATTCCTTTACTTAGAAGTTTCCATACCTCTTTTCATTGTGAGTGGAGCTGACCTGCCGTCCTGATTCCAGCTGGGCATGGGCATGGGCATCTTGGAACACCTCAATTTCAGTGGCAAAGTCTTAGTGTCTGTATCCCACTATAAGAAACAGAGATCTAATAATACAGCCAATGAAGTCTAGAGGTCTCTTCAGCCCCTTCTAATAGTAATGCTTAGGGCTCAACTGAATTGCCTTAATGCAGGTCTCTAGTGACATTTGAGATGCCCAAAGTGTCTCACATGGCCTCCAACTACCAGTCCAGCAGTAAAAAGTACTAAACCATGATAGGTGTTGCATAATACAAAGGAAAAGAAGTGGGAGAAAGGAGTAAACAGAGAGTTTTTAATGTTAGAACTTAAAGAATATTTTTCTACTAACAAGTAAAATGAACTTTATACTTTTGTTCTTCGGAATAATGTGGGGAGTTTTTTTGCAAGCCCACAAGTGATTATTTCTGTAGCTGATCAGGTCTTTCAGGATCTCTCAGGAGGTTGCAGGGAATATGGATGGTTTGTGATGTTTCCACACAGTTGTGCTGCAATATACTTATGTGCTCACTTCTCTTACTGAGAAGCAACTGTTCAGAACACTGTACATTTTACCTCTGGGATGCTTAGTCGTATGCACTTTACCTCTACAGCATAAGGGAATGACAAAATAAAGGTCCTGAAATGTGCCTATGTTTCCTTATTTTTGCAATTTGTAATTAATTTCATTTCTTGTTTGTTTTGGCAATTTGGTTTTTTGTCTTGGATTTCTACGTAGGCCTATGCGTTGCTCTTTTTGGCCACATCAGACCAATATCAAGGTTTGAAGATGTAAAATTGGCAGTTTTTTTGGGGGACTGGAGGTAGATAAGTTAGTCAGGAAAGCTTTAGTGACTACAGAAGACATAGTGGGATGTGGAGAAAATAGTAAGGTTTATAAATCTAAGTATAGGGTGTTTCTGGCTTTTTTTCCTTCAGAACAGGTCTTGAGCTGGCCAGAGGCCAGACCAGAGTGATTTCTTTGTATCCGAAACTGATCTGTTCTGCATCACTGCTGTAAATGTGGAGGATTCAGTGACTGAAAATGCAAAGGGCTTATTCGCTCTACCAACTGTGAAGACAACCAAGTGCTAACTCTGCCCTTGCAGCATTTAATATGTTGATTAAGTACTATTATGGCATGAAGACAGATTTGATGAAATACAGTAGGCCTATCTAGCTGCAAAAGAGGGATAGAATTACAATGTTCTTGCATTTTAACCAGAAAATGGCAAGATTTCCTTTCAGATGACATTCACCTTTTCACTCTAGAGATAAGTATGTGTTAAAGTTAGTGATGAAGAGAAACAGAAAACAATATCAAGGTAACCTTTTGCAGATAGATGTCATACTTAATATCAGTGTATTAAGTATTCATTCTACCTGCTAGTCTCACCTTCCCTATATCCTCAGACAATTGCTGCTACTACAGCATCTCTATTATACTAATACATTTGTTTACACATTTTATTAGGGTTTCCTATCTGTTTCTCGTCTAGGTGGGAAAAAAGAGGGTCTTCTTCAGCTCTGGTTTGGAAAAAATTTGCAACAACTAGATCCATGCAAGAATTTTGATTTTTTTTTTTTTTTGTTTGGTTCGTTTTTTTTTTTTTTTTTTTTTTTTTTTTTTTTTTTTTTTTTTTTTTTTTTTTTTTTTTTTTTTTTTTTTTTTTTTTTAAATGACTGAAACTTACTAAATCTTCTTAATAGTATTTTGGTATCTTTTCAAGTTGGAAACCGTTCTATTCCTGATTAATGCATACTGCCACACAAGTCCTAGAGCTATGCAGATAAGCTGAATGTACCACACTACAATATCTACATTGTAAACCGAAGGGTATCCATGGGCTTTTCAAGTGAATGCACATTCATACGTGAAGTAGGCAACACACAGTGAATGAGCTACATTATGTGAATGTGCTCAACAGCTGAAAAATGAACTATGTCATGGATTTCAGCTTCATGGAGTGAGCAGCTGAATTTGTCAGCGACACTGAAAGATTGTTCTTCTTTATGACTCAATTTGATTCACTGGTCTGACAATGTCCCTTACTCTGTGAATCCCTTGCACCTGTAGAAGTACAACAACACTAACAGAGGTCTAATTCTGGCAGCAAAATCCCAACTATTAGGATGTCAGAGTAAGTGCAGCAGTCTTTCTGATGTCGATGTTGATTGCAACACTCATTTATATCTTGAAGAATAGTGTTAGACTGATGCATTCTTTGAAAGCTCAGTTCCAAGATTTTATGTCAGAAAATAATATTCATGCTGAGTTCAAAGGACTCTCAAGAAAATTATAGAAAATACACTATTCTTAGACTGTAACACTGCCAACTTGAAGCTAAACAGAATAGTAACTGTGTTCCCCACTTAGGCCACTTTGTACTAAATTCTTTGAAGGATAAATAGCAATGAGCCACTAAATAAATACTAAAGATTTCTCAGGAAATCTAAGGTGACATTCCTATGTCAAACCACAGGAAATTCCTACAGCCTTTAACCATAGATTTTGTAATTGATATAACCTGAAATAAATATTAAAACCAAAACCACAATTGGCATTCTCCTTCCTGATTGAGATCTACACTGAGTTGTCAGAATATTAAAGCTGTCTTTACCCAAGTGGTTTATAAAGACAATAATGGTTGTAATTAAGCTAGAAAAAGGGGGAAAACCCCATCTACATGAGGCCTGCTTCTGGCTAACAAACTTCTGACGTGATCCCCAGATTAACAGTAAATCAGGGTTTCAAAAGGGAAAGGGAAATAAATCATTCCACATGCAAGAAAAACTAGCCCAAGTTAATATTACAGTAGAAATGCTGACATCTTCTTGGAGCTAATTTTTAGCAATAATTATATGAAAATGCCACTGAGAAACCATAAATCTTCAAGCCCTGCTACACACCACAGAAATATGCAAGAATTTCTTGAAAGCATCTGGAGGTGAATTATGGGGCCAGAAAACACAAATTCAGAAGAGATGCTGAAGCATATTGCTGGTTGTATGATGATAAATGATGCATTCTAGCTTCTTGGTCAGGATTACAAAAAAAACAGAGAAGTGCTTCTTTCAGGTTACAACAGTCACCTCAGCTAACAACAACCTAGCCTGGAAGCCAGGCTGCTGAATTCCTCTCTGTGTGATCAGTGACGCAGCCCAAAACCCAAAATGTCAAACCCAAAATGCAATAACAGATGATTCAGAAAAGCTTCAGGAAGGGCCCAGACAAAAAGAGCAGAGAAGCTGAAAGAGGCCATGCAAGGACAAAAGAGGAGGGAAGGGAATTTTGTTTCTGACTGCTGCTTGTTCAGGCAAACCTAATTTTAAGACCTGTGCATTTCTTGAAGTAGTATGGATTTTTTTTTTTTTTTTAAATCAACATTGTCCTTTAAGTGCAAAAATTCATAGAGAAAGAGTGTTGGCTAAATTAAATGCATAGAATTGATCATGCTCTAGGTGACTTTTTACACACATAATTAAAGGAGATTTGATTTCAGCAGTGGTGGCAAAATACATGCCTAAAGAACCATTTTTTGATTTGGGACAAGTGGTTAGGGAGGTACCAATATTTTAAGTGCCTGTGCCTCCGCGCCAGCACACCATCCCTGATGAGCTGGACAAATATCTGAAAGGGCACATACGTCTGGGAACAGACTTCTCTGTGCAAATCTTACTTCCATTTCTTGAGCTGTGCTATTGCACTGTGGGCTGAGAAACTTATCTGTGCAATGCCTCTTCTTCACTTCCAGAATTCACCTTAAGGCAAATACTTCATTTCTCTCTCCAAGTTGTTAAATTTTAGTTTAAAATAGTAAATTTCTTGGGTGTGACAACTTTTAAAGTTGTCTGAAGGACAAGGTTTGCTGCCATTTTTCTCATTCCTCTTTTATGTGCCGTTTACCAAGTGGAATCCTTTTACTTGGTAAAGGTGTATCTGTACTATACTGGAAGAGATTTTGAACTAAAATTAGTAGGAGTAAAAGCAAGGACAGGCCAGTAGTATCATTTAGTTAAAATGAATTGAGTCTTTTTATGTCTAAGCATCTGTGACCATGACACTTTGCAATGTCATAAAGGAAAGACAAAGAGCTCCACACACTTAAAAAAGTTCACTCTCCTAAAAATTACTAATATGAACCTCCCCAGTGTATGACGGTAAGTAATGAAGATGGTGAGGGAGGGTAAGTTATGAAGAATCAGCATTGGAAGCATAATAAGAGAAACCATTTACAGAAATTTAAACATTAGTTTTGTGATTTCTAAGAGCAGGCTGTATATCTCTGACGGGTGGACGCACACAGAGTCGCAGTGAAAAGGTTTTGAAACGAGAGGCTCCTGTTAGCGGTTCTGCCCTGAGTAAGGAGGGTAGGTGGGAAGGCACGAGCCCAAGAGATGTTCAGCCTTCTGCTCTCCCTGTGAGACAGAACGTGAGAGTAACCTTAGTCAGTAGGACCCTTACTAAGCTTCTGCTTAAATGCTCTGTTACATCGATCCTGGGCACCAGACCATCTCTTTCCAGCTGTGACTCACTGAAGCCAGAGCTGTTAAAACCAAAGACAAAAAGGACTGCTGAGTCCCAGGCAAGCACAGGGTGACACCAGGCCTGCCAGGAGAAGCTCACGGTCACAAGGGCAAGGACATTTCAGAGATGTGATCATACCAGCAGCATGTTGCCTCATGAGGGGTGCCAACGAAGCCCATGAGAAAAAGGACACCATCAGGTGTCCAGGGACATGTTGCAACTCATAGGGAGATGAAAACATGAACTGACTTCCTTGCACAAAAAAACACTCAGAAGTCTTTCTTGCAATTTAAATAAGGAAGTCTTCTTGCCCTTTTTTCTTGCAGTGTTAAATGAGAGGGAAAGAAGTGAACAGCAAGTAAGAAGAAAGGAAAGGGGAGAAGACTGGCTTTTACTAGAACAGAAAAAGAAAAGCAAGAATGGCAAGACCACAAAGAAGCAAAACCCTGAGCAGTCTCAGCTAAAAACATTATCATTTCCACTGTATCCTGATCTAGGGGTTTTGTATGATGAATCTTTGTGAAATCCAGCCTGGTTTGTGTTTCAGTGCGGTACAAGGGGAAAGAGACCTCTAAACCCGACTGGGCCACTGAGCTGCTCAGCATATTGGGGTAGCAGCTGCAGATCCTCTGAGCCTCTGCTCCTTCAGTCTGCTTCTCCTGCCCTTTGTTCTGAAATGTTTTAGGGCAAGTACCCCTCGACTCAGTGTTTGAGCAGGGTGTGGGACATGGCAGGCACCTGCATTTCAGTCCCACCTCCTTCTTCCCTCTGGAGGTTGCTGCACTAATGTGGGACAAGATGGGCATTGGGCATAGATGTAGATCAGGAAAAATTGTGAGAAAAAACTATGGTAACCCAACTTGCTAATGTCAGGAGTCTTTAGGTACATTTTATATTCAATTTATTGTTGGTTTTATGGTTAGGAGCCAATTTTGCCCCAATGAAAACAAAGGACAGAGCTGAAGTTCAGAGGCTAGGTAAATAGAGATTAATACACAGTTTAAAAAGGGTTAATTAAAATTTTTACTGCTTTAAAACCATAATGCTTTTTGATTTTGAATATTTTCAGGATTATTAACTTTGCTTAGATTTAATATGAGAAATTTATATGTATGAAATGGAAAGACAAGCATGCAAAAATTACTGCAGGAAGTGAATTGCAGAATGAGGACTGTATATGGATGCTGAAAGACTCTGTATATTTAAAGACAATCATTTTGGGGATAATGACGACTGAGTCATCATCACATACTGCATGTCTGTGTGCGTGTCAAAATAAGAGTAATAAATGTAGTCATAAGGCAAAGCTGTGTGACTGAGTAACAAAGAGGCTGAAAAAGACCTAATGGCAGGAATAATAATGTCTGGGAGGGTTGCTTGTTATGATAATATGTTGTTTGCTTAATGAGGAACAGGCTCAAAGGAAGAGTCAAGATATTGCACAGTATATTAAACCAAAAGAGTAAGGAAAGATGGTCAAAGATTGCACACAGGCAGACTTCAAATAGTTTGTGGCATATACTCAGTGCATCACAGAGAGACATGTTAGAGGTAACAAGGTGACAGGGTATCCTTTTTCCCAGAATGTTAGTGTCCATGCCTTCTGAAAAGCGTGGCCAACACACTCAGTCTTTGGTGTGGGGAAGGGAAATGGGCCTTGGTACACCACACTTGAGAAGCTGCTGATGATTTTCACAAGATCCTGGTGGGGCAAAACCAAGTTTTCTTGTTCATGGAAAAAGGGAGAAGTGACTCTGTGGTGCAGTTGTTGGTGTACCTGCACTGGGAGAGGGTTAGATGCAAACAACGATTTGCCAATTCCAAAATGCAAATGGTTTTGGAAAGTCGGAATCTCATTTGCAGGTATTTCAGTGAGAGTTTTGCTGTTAACTTCAGGAGATTACACATTCCTTTTTTAGATGTTTATGAACCAAAAAAACATTGAGCAATGTTTAACCATGAATAACCTAATAGGTCATTTCTGAAATAAATTATTTTCCTTAAACTCCTCAGTTAACAGAAGCCATGAGCAATGTTGTAACTTTGTTGGTAATTTTCCCTATGTAGATAAATAATTTCCCTCTAGATTTCACTGAAGTCTTTACTTCTGACCTGTCATAAGAGTGTCATAATGATTCAGTGATTTTTCTCAGGGAAATATTAGTTATTTCTGAAAGTACTATAATCTAATCAACATTAAATACATAGGAATTTCTCAATATCAATTACCAGTAATAGATTAGCATTATCTATTAGTTATCACTTATTGTCAAAAGTAACTAGTGAAGAATATTAATGATTGGGAACAATCTGTCTTGTCCACAATGAATATACCCAGTTTTCTATGATGTTAAAGTCAGACATGACATTAGAGATAATTTTTAGCATTACTGGACCATTCACAGAGTCAAATCATAGAGTCAATCACTATCTGCATTGAGTTCCCCTCAACATATCTCAAACAGGGACTAGGTTAATAATTGAGAGCTGTGGTAGGGTGCTGGCATGGGGCATCCCCATTGCTCCATCTTCCACCCACCATCTTTCTCAGGTGTGAAGGGATAATCGCACACGAGAGCCTGGATTTGTGCGTGCTTATGCTGAACTATGTACCCTTCGGTTGCTGTGTTTATTTCTACAGGGCTGTTAATGAAACTGAAGATTTGCTGAGGTATCTGCAGGGTTGGGTGCCTAACGAACAGAATTCTTAATGAGACATAAACCCAATCAAGATTTTCATACCACGTAACCAAACAGTGCAGTTTGTGGAAAACAAGAGCCTCCCTGAAAGCTGCTGTTATGCAAATATCATCACACTCAGAGCATTTATTAAAGCAGTCCTCAAATTACAGATTTTTGGCTTGACACGGGACATAAAATGAAATCAAAACAGGTGGGAACAGTACTGGTTGATCTGCAAGATCAATGAAGATTAATAAAAATAATTCATTGTATGATTTACATGGAAATGTTATGGTTACCTCGCTGTAAATTTTTTTAAAAGACCTTTTCTTAACTTTCTTCAGCAGAACAATGATTCATTCACACAAAAGGTTATATGAAAGGAACAATTTTTTAGTTCATTCAGGCTTTTCTGTTTAAAGGAGAGAAGCTTTTACGAGATCCGCTGTGGTTCAGAGAGGGAATTGATATTATTAGCAATGTGTCATTCACAACCTGCCTTACACGTCTACCAGCTTCCTCATTTCTTTTTCTTTTTCCTATTTTTTTTTTCAGTTTGTTAGCACTGGAGTGGTTTGGGATTCTCAGCATGAATAAAACCCATTGTATGCTTCCTATATTCTCACCCCAGGATGGTATTTCCTTCTGACCAAGGACTCAGGACTCTTAAAAAAAGAAAGGGAGCACAAGAAAAAAGCCCCAACAATGGTGTATTTCCAGGATGTCAACATTACCAACTGATTTAACCACAAATATCTTCCTGCCTCATCCTTTCCTGTACCTCTACATGTTGTTTTTCTGCACTGAACTGGCTCAGGAGCTTTTCCGAGACCTTTTGTTCTCTTTGCTAAAAGCCGCGCGCATGACGCTAGAATTAATTCCCGCATTTGGGAGAACATCGAGGCAGTTCGCTACAAAGTGAACCTTTATTATTCACAAATCCTGGTAGGATCACATGAAGCGTGAGATGTCTCTCTGGTCCCTGGTGAGCAGACACAAGCAGCCGCAGCCAGCCTGCCCTGCTCTAGCTCCCAAACAGCTGGAGTGGGAGGACAAGAGGCCTGTGTCCCTTCACAAAGGATGCTGCGGTCACATCACTGAAGTTCAGAATAGGCTGTAGGCAGAATTTGGGTGTCTCAGTTTAAGTAAATAAGCAAGCCTGCCCTTCTTGCACCAAGGCACAATTATATCTGCTCTCACGTATAGGTGAGAGAGTTCTGTACTGCATTCAGCATGTATCAAGCATGCGTAATAACTTGGGTTTTATTATAAAATAAAAGTCCAGGGGAACTGCTAGTGACCATCTCTCTGTCTGCATGTGGAAAACTATAAGCTTTCTTCAAATTAATTGGAGCAAGAGCATCTGTTCTAGAAAATATTCAGTTGATTTTAAAACTTCCAGTACTGTAAAAACCAACAAGTTAAGCAGACTCAGAGAACCCTCATACTTAATGATTTGTGCCAGCTTTCTCTTCTGAAGCTTTCTGTTTTCAACACCAGGCCACTGCATGTTGTTACACTTTTCTTTGCAGAATAAAGAGCCTTCAAACTTTTTTTCCTTAAGTTGATAGTTGTAGATTGTGATCATATTTCTTCTTTCTGCTTAAGTAAAACTGATGGAGCTCCTGGATTATTTCATTATTTAGCATGTTCTTCCTGTCACATTCTTGTCTTTTGCCTTGTTTTCTGAACACTCATGTTCTCAATGTCCTGTTTTGCTGGAGTGTGGGTAATGGATAGTCCAGTGGGGCAATGATCATATTTGATGTGGGTATGACAGATGCATCCTCCTCCTCCTCCTCCTCCTCCTCCTCCTGCTCCTTCTCCTGGAGCCTGTCCTGGTTCTACAGCCTCTGACCATGGCTTGCTCAGACCTGCTATTGAACAATAGGGTGTATATTTTATGATGCTCAGGTCTTTCCCAAGGTCTCAGCATTCAAGATGTAAATGCAACCTATATTCTGCAGTTACAGGTTATCAGTTTCATTTTTGGCTGTATCAAAATGTCCATGGATTTCTTCTATTCAAGCTAGTACATGACTTTTTTGCCACCCTAAAGTTTCTCTGTAGTGATTTATTTTTCATTTCTCTCCCTAAATCACTGATTAAAATGTTCAGTAGAAAAAAAAAAGAGTCAGTAATTGATCCATGTGGGACCTCCTTAGAAACCAACCCAGTCCTGAATAATTCCCTATTTATTCATGCCTTGGGGAACTGTCAAACCACTTTTAATCCATACTGCTAAGAGAAAAGCGTTAATTTTGACACCATTCAATCCCTCAGCCTTGGCCATATTGATCACCACCATTGGTCTACCCTGGCCTCCAATCGGGAGGCCTGGAGACACACCATCTATAATGCTGCTGCTGCTTTTGAGAACACACGCAGGATCACTCTCAAGGAGAAAAGACAACGCAGAAAGAATCGCATCTCGTCGATATCACCTGGGGAGTCTTTCTGCTGTACGTTCTGCAACCGGACTTGTCTATCTCACATTTGCCTTTTTAGCCATCAGCGCGCTTGTAGCAAGCGTGGGTAGAGCCCTTCTCAAATCTTCGTTTGAGAAGCCTAGCCATGATGATGGAATTTTGACACCATTCATGCCCCAGTGTAATGGACTACATTCCAGGACTGCCATATTTGACCAGAACAAACTTGAACCTGCAGCTGCATTTGAGTTTTCATGGGATTAAATAGCAGAAAACTGGTTGACCATCTCAGCCTGTTCCAGTTTATATCTCTATGGCTTTTGGCTAATGAAAGGCAGACCTCTGTGGTGAAGTGTTGCCAACATTTGAAGTCAGAGGTTCCATCAAAAAAAAAAAAAAAAGGGGCTGCGGAATCTATTATATCTTAAATCCTTATATCTTTTCCTGTAATACAAGATGAAGAATCATGACAAAAAACGGTCAAATGTTTTCTGCAGAGAGGTTTTGCTTTCAGTCTGCCAGACCCTTTGTACATCCTGAGCCATTCCAGCTACAAATTCCCTGCTCTCCATGAGCAATGACGATGCACTCCAGAATACATGCTTTCCTGGATGGCAGGGAGCTATTACAGGGAACTATATGTTATATCCTTCCCAAAGCCTCCCTTAAGTTTGAGGTAATGCATGAACAGCTCAGGGGACCACCTCCTTCTATGAAACTGGCAGTGGGAGAGGGGCAAGGGGAGAGGTTTCTATACAGGGCTCTGGTCAGGGCAGCGAGTGATGCCCTGGTCCCACCCAGCTCTCCCAGTACTGCTTCTTCCTCAGCACACGGAGAAAGCAGCTCTATGGTGTGGATTTTAGTGTTGCAAGTTGAGATCCTTCAGTGCTCCACTGAGTTAGTCAGAACCACAGCCATGGACGGATAAGGGGAAGGATACTTGCCATGAAAAATCACCCTTGGGTTCTCACAATTTTTGGCCTGTAAATATTGTGACTGAGTCTGTATCTGCTAAAATGATAATTTTTTTTTTGGTTGGAGATACCATTAATGGTGGAAGCAGCAGGTAGGTCTGCAAACTCAGCCTGAGGGTCCTGCACTTAAATGAGCAACTTCAAGCTGAGTGGAGGAAGATATCTCTCTTAGGCTGAGATAGTCTATCTGTAATTTATAAGAATTATTCCCACCTTGAAGCATAATAATCCATAAGTTGCTAATATACAAGAAAACCCCCACAGATTTTCCCTGAGAATGGAGGCTACAGAGGCACTGTAAACTTCTTGAAAACAAATAAACAAACCCCATGGCATGCAAAATTCAGCATCTAGACCTAGTCAGTTGAAGGTTGAGCAGACCTTTCCTTCCTCACCCAAATCACACTTGAAATCATCCATCTTAATTTTGTAATTGTAAGACTGACAGCCACTAACCTTGGCACACTGGAAAAATTACATGAGGCAAACTATTGCCCTCCAGATCTGAAGGAAGCAATGACAGAAGTTTCCTGTCAAATGTTAATTTTTCAGGAAAGACAGGGAAATCATACCCATGAAACAGAGTAGCTGAACATCCCTCATTTTTCTTGGTCTTTCTGAAAAGTAAAAGCTTTCTTTTTCTTTCCTGTAAGAACACAGACTGGTTCACTTGTGGAACAGATGATTATGGAATTGCAGCTACCACAAAAACATATTAAAAATTGCCTATTGCTTGGCTATAATGGACAAAATTGTTCTTTGCAGCAAGTAAAACCAAATTTGGCACATTGCTCACTCATGTGCTTTTCTGCTGCTCACCTACCCCACACGCTAGGTGCACGTGTGTCAGTTGTGCTTGTGTCATTCTTAAAAGCCTTAATGACTGCCTTATTTTTGCATGGCATGTGGTGAATGTAGGCTGGACTTCTGCAGGCTTTGGGAGCCAGGGAACAGGAGGAGGCTGCGGTGAAAGAGCTGCTGCAGGGAAGCAGGCACCAGGAGGGCAGCTCCATGGGCAAGGTTCGCCCCAGCTCTGTTTCTGGTGTCCCCATCTAGTTTTGGCTGCTCTGTGTAACTACAGCAACACTGGTTGATTCTATAATACCTTCTTACATGGCAAGTAGCTTGATTGTTTTGGGGAGTGTATCATCATCCGTTACAGTGTCCTAAGAAGAGTAGTCCTGTTTTCTGTCCCAGATTTTCTTATCATCATCACTTTTAGAGTTAACAAGTGAAAAGGTGATTATTCTTTTTACTCAGATGTCCTTGAAAAATTGGACAAGTTTTTCCAGAGCCAACATGTCCCAAAACCAACCTCTGATGTCTACAAAATGGGGTACTTGGATGGACAGGTAGCCACAGCAGTGAAATTTAGCAGCATGAGTAAAGTCAGACAGATGAAAACTCTTTATTTACATGGTTTTCAAATATTAACAGTTGGTTTGTCCGTGATGGGCTGTAATATAAGCACAAGGTACCAAATTTCTGACTCTTCCATGCAGCTGTTGCATGTCTGCTGTGGCAGTGTGGCATGGTGACCTTGCTTTTGTGTCCAGAGGGCAAGGCGTTCCCAAGCATCCTCTGTGAGACTGTCATCCTTCATGGCACTGACATCCTCCACTGGACTGGCATCCTCTATGCTGCCATACAGCAGGTGCCATCTGGGCAGTGGCTGGGCATGGCTTCTTCTCACCTTTTTGCTAACACATCTAAGCCCATGTTGCAAGAAGCTCATTTTTGGAAAGAGGAGACAGACATCCCTGCTTGGTTTCTGGCTTCTCTCCTGCAGCAGCAAGAGCATCAATTAATATCATCAAAGATGCCAGTTAATTAGTGACGGTAGGCTGGAGGACACTGACACCTTTTCCTTGTATGTCCTCTCGAGAACAGATTAATCCCAGGCGGGTCAGCCAACTGTGCAGCAGATGGCCACAGCTTTCCCTGCCTCTCTCCTTGACTGGAGCTGATCTGGCTGCTCAGCACTGACCACCTTGGTTTCTGCATCACCTTCCCAGGTCATCATTCAGCCACACAGAATTTGGGGCCAGATGTTCATTTATCAGCTTAGTTTTGTATATCTGGATTGCAACAATAAACACTCCTGCCACAGCTGTATTTGTCAAAAAACAATATGCCAGGGAGTGATTCTTTCAAGTGAAATTTCTATACAGTTGAGTAGATCAATTTAAAGTCATTATGTATGGTGTTGCTGCAATAACCTGTGCACCTTTCGGCTTTATGATACTCAAATAATATCTCAGAAAAAGCTAATCTAACGCCTCATTCATCTGTATTGATTCCACAACTAAGGCACTAAAGGCAGTCTGGGAACACCTAGGATCATCTCCAAGCTTTACAATGGTCTTTGCCACGCCAATCTATTTGCACATTCATCTTACCTCTGGATTTAGTTGTCTTCTACTCAGAGTTAGTTGTGTTCTTCCTCTTAAGATGGCAGAGAGGGCGATGAGCTCATTTTGCTCAGGTGACCAGACACCTATGAGAGGACAAATTGCCCTGTAATGACTTTGCAAGAGGTCTCTTTCACTGGTATTTTTCTTTTGTCCAGAGATTTGTCCTTCTTTAATTTATGCATTCTTGGCAGTAATATATGGGACATAGACAAAGGCTCGTTCTGCACCTCTGGAGCCATTCTGTGCATCCTTTGGCAGAAGCAAGGATCAAGCTCAGTTTCAAAGTGTGCTACACAACTGCTGGTGAAATATTAGATCTGAAATGATCTTTATCACAGCTTCTTTTCATAAGACTTTTTACTACACTTTATGTGCAGTTGGTAACAGAGAAAAACACATTCCTTCAGCAGCGTTGTCAGCAGTGAACAGCCAGGTTGCTCTGGCTCCAGTGCATGTACCACTGCAGATGGGGCAGTGGGCTCAGGGCAGCTGAGCAAAGACCAGAGCTAGTTGCACCTTCCTACATTCTTGCTCCCAAACATGACGGTTTGAAGAACAGTGATCTCATCCTTCAAGCGCTTTGAAGCTTTCAGAGTCTAACAAGCTTGAACTGCTGAAACTCAACTTAGAGCAAGAAACCATGAAACTTCATTTATACGTATCTGTAAGAACAAGGATTTATTATAATGCAGATTTTTTTTTTTATTTTTGTAATAGCTCTCCACCCATCTTTTCCCACAGAAGAGGGTTGCATTTCTCTGGGTTTTGTTTCTATGTTTTGCTTGAAAAGAGGCTTGAATCTTGGGGCACAGGTGGGTGCTGTGGGGGCACAACACTTTCCAGCTGGGACTGGTGCATAGATCTCACCGGGGTGGTGGCTTTCATGGCTTTAAAAATCCAAAAGAAGGAGAAACATAGCTAATGACATGCTAGAAACATAGGCTTAGAATCAGGCACCAGTTACAACTCGTTTGTTAATTCATGCTCTCAGAGGAAAGTCCTTTTATCTGGATAAGCTATACTTAACTGCTGCCCTTCACAGAACTGGGAATCAAGAAGCTCTCCCAGCTGGGGAGGCACCGGTGTAGGCTCACCCGCTTTCATGTGCTTCTCCTTTGTCTGGTCTGAGCTATGTGCTCCAGGTGAGGGCCAAGAGTAATGCAAGTATCTGATAATCTACTTCCCACATGGAGAGGCTGCATCTCCTTCAGCAGGCTTGCCTCTTCAAAGGTGCTCAGAGCAGTAAAGTCAAAATGAAATAGGCACTGTTGAAACTTTGCTTCCCTCTGCCTTTGCTTTCCAATTTGCCTAGATTTTCCAGTTTTGAATAACCTCTTGAAAAAGTGGTCCAGCCCTCAAACCTGAAAGTCAGCAGCACCAATTAGCATCCCTGACAGGCAGAGCAGCAGAAAACCAGTTCCTATGGTGCTATCACAGTCATCTGGACACCAAACCCTGTTTGGGTGGAGCACCCCAAGTAGTGAGCTTGGCTTCCTCAACATGTCTCAGTCCTGAGCAAACCATGGTTTGAGAAACTGAGTGAGTAACAGAAGAAATAGAACACAAGGAAATGAATAAGAAGTCCTTAAGTTGCTTCAGTTGTTTACCAGCCATAAAAGATGTTTCTGTGGTACTAATATCACACAAAATTAGGAGCAGGAGCTTAAAAAGGGTTTAAACGATGAAGAAGAAACCATAGTTGTTCAAACAGAGCTGGTCTGCCCCTGTAGTTGAGCAGGGAGAGCTTTGCTGCTTCTGCTCTTCAGTCACTTTTCAATGTGGCAAAGACCAGAATCACATAAACAGCAAACATCTTTAAGAATGCTTGTCTGAGTCTGCATCCAACCACTTCTCTCTGTCCCAAGGCCTCCTAATTAACATTTTTTTTCCAGTGGCTGGAAAGCTGATACTGACAAACTGCTGCTGAGTGGATAATGGCAGATGTATTTGCCTCTGAGCTATTGGCAGCCAAATTATGACTTGACCCAAAGTTACTTATAAGATCACATCAAGATTTTTTCTTACTTGCGTATGGATGCAACTACTTGGTTGCAGAAAAATTTAATCAGTGAAGACAGCAACAGCACAAAATGTGCCATGTGAAATCAGCTTCAATTGCTGTCAGGAAGGAGAGGTTGTGGGAAGCATTGCTTTTACAATATTGTGGTTATAACAAATGCAAAATTTCATTTTGGATCTGCCTCAAACCAAACAATTTCTGAGTTCTGGACAAATATAAAGGACTTCTTGAATTCAACTCCCAAATGTTTTTTAAATGCTTTCTTTTCATCAGAGCAGTTCGTTGGGCTTGCAGTACTAGTATGGAGTGATGGAATGTTGTATTCAGCAGTGTGGTGGAAATAGGAGGAGGATGCAATATAGACTGAGGACCTGACCTGGGGTAAAAGATAAATTAAAGAAGGAAATTTCAGTCATGTCACATTTCAGAAGCATGTCCTGACTGCTGGGAATGCCTGCCCATTCCATGTGGTTTTCTGACTGGAGTTTGCACAAATTTCCTCAAACAGCGAGTATTCCTCAGAATTCACAGATAACTAAGTTTTGTTGAAACAGAATTTTTCCTTGCCAAAATCTCGTTTCAGGCAAACACATAATTCAGAATCAATACCAGGTATGTAACAGAAGTCAGCCTGACTGTGCCATACAGAAGTAATAGAACCCATAAAATGACCCCACAGGGCTGTGATTCATGCTTTCCCCCAGCCTTAGGACATGATTAGCCATTGTCAGTGCTATAGTGTATTCACCTCAGAGCTGCAGAACCTCTCTGTAACAAATGTATTCCTCCAGCTAAAAAGAGACAAAGTTGGCAATTTATCATGTTGAATTGGAGGTTCAGCCGTGTTTTTGGTGGTTTGTAGAGCTTCATCCTCTTTATTTAAAGTTTTATTCAGTGTGGTTGATTCATTCTGAGTAGATTTTTCAACTGACCTCAGAAGATGGGGAATCATTTTCAGCCTTTGACAGATTTGATCTCTTATAATTTTTTAATCAGGAATTAGGAGATGTAATTATTTTAATGATTTTTTAATTTCAAAATTAAGCTTGCATTTATTTTATCAAAGAGAGGACTAATGAGTTCCTCAGAGGGAAAGCTCTACTACGAAATAATAGAAATGGACAGTAAGAACACAGCCTTAGATCTGTTTTGGGAGGAGCTGTCTATGAGCCAACTCTAAGATCAAGATTGTTGCCATGTTCATTTTTGGAAGCCTCCTCCATTGATTTTTCATTTGTGTATTCATTAGACTGAAAGCCCACAAAGTGCAGTTGATAATTAGCATCAATAGTCTGGTTTTGAATTCTTTTCAGAGGAAGCTGATAATTCAGCTAAGTATCTGAATGGTTGAGGCTGCTTAATACCAGCCTGCTACATTGCCTTTTATTTCTTCTCTTGAAGGCCTTTGTGAAGTGAAGCAAGGGCACATGCACAGATTATCCTCCACTTTTCCTGGTGGTGAGATGCCAGCTTCCCTGTTGTTGTCTATCGTATTTTTGCTGTGAGGCATTTGGGCACAACAAACTTGTTTTAAATAAAATTAACAATCTTTTATTTTACAATGATGCAAATTGAAAATAGTTGTACCAGGCAGCAGATTAAAATGGTCTTTCCTGCCTGTGATTCAGGCAAGATTTCGACCAGTCACTATTCAAGGGCAGGGATGCAGCAGATATGGCTCTATTGTGAAGGTTCCCATTCTTTTGTTTTCGCTGGACGTCTCACCACTCCTCCTTTTTTCCTCTCTTCCCTCCCTCCCCCACCTCTTCCCCAGCTAAATGCCCCAGATGCAACTTCCAGGCTGTAACTAGGCTCTCACCTTCCCCCTGCCATGCTGGCTACTTTGTGGAGCAGAAGAAATAGTTGCTGAACACTCAGAGCACCAAAGAATGTTCCTAGTTGAGGCTACTGCTAAGCTTGTTGTTAGTGTGTTCTGCCATGTAAATATCCATATTTTTTATTTTTTAAATGGCTAGCTGAAAGTTTCACAAAATTAAAATAAAATTGGCTTGTTAATGAAAATCAGAAAGATGTGAGAACTGTGACCTTGATAAAATTTCCATTTTTAAATGTTTCTGGCATAGCATATTTATGCCCAATTGCAAGGAGTGCCTAGGAAAGGATGCTAAGAAACTGCCAGGCATCAGCAACCAGATAGCTCAACATTTTGATAGTTTTTGCATCCTGAGATCATAAAACACCTCACACTTCAAATTACTCTTGTTTCATGGATTAGAAGAGAAAAGGAACAGCTATGGGTCCTCCAGTAATGTGCTAAAAATAAGTGAAAATCTTTTCTTTACATTATTTTATCATGCTTTAAATCTGTGTAATTCCCCCCCTCCCCCCCCCCCCCCCCCCCCCCCCCCATCCCCAACAATGTGATAATTTAGGTAGATTTCTGTACTGGAAGCCACAACACAAAAGGTATGGTGAAATCCACGGAGCTTCTTTTGTATAGGAGCTGTCATGCCTGAACATGTCAATGCTTATTTTTAATGTCTCAGCTCTGAGACAGCACTTGCCGAAAGACAACTCCTGCAGCGTGCTCAGCACCCACACTCCCTACCCCAGCTGCAGGTGCCAGTGGAGGGAGTATTGGTGCAGTGCTGGTGAGGGTGCTGTGACAGCCAGACTCAGGTCACATGCGGATCGATCCTTGTGGCTCCCCAGCTGTGCCAGCCCCAGTGCTGTGGCCACAGGAACAGGCTGGAGTAGGGGGATAATTGCAGTTTGGGATGGTTTGCCAGAGAAGGTTAAACTGGGGTCTGTCACAGCAGGTTACAAGAGCATGCTTTTGATCTGCAGTATTTTCCAGGTTTCCTAATATAGAGAGTTTCAGGCTTTCATCGAGGGGCACATTATAATCAGGTTTTTACCTTTTTTTCTTCTGAATAGAAATGAAATCTTATAAAGCACTTTATTTTGCTAGCCTGCTTATTCTTCCAGCATGGGTCATTACAAAATCACTGCATCGCTGTCGACATGCCTGAAATATTTAGCTCGCTTTAGTTACATTTCTCTCGAGCCCTGACTGGCTGTGTACGCCAGATAACTGAAGATGCGCCTGGAGCTTTGCTTTGAGAGCAGAGGTAAGTCATATTGTGTAGGCTGAGGTGTTCTAGCTTCTGCATACTATTGCTCATGCCTAACAGTCCTTGGAGTCACCTTGCTGCCTTACTCTACAGATTTTTTTTTAAGTGCTGCAGTGCTGTTTGTTACTAGGTGGAGAGCAAGACTGAAGACTGCTTTGAGGAGGAGTTTGCTTAAGCTCTGGAGTGGCAGCAACCAGACCCTATTTAGATTGTTCTTCTGGTCTCCTGTCTTCAACTGTAGGTATGCAGAGAGAAGCTGTTTACTTATTTTACAAGGCTCCCAAATGTCATTTAAGCATTATTAACAGGAGAGTTACTATCTCCCAAATTTCTAATTAAGGTCTTCCCTTCAGTCTATTAGCAGTGTTTTTGTGGACATATTCCTTAATTAGTTCTGACTTTCTGACTCCAGTGCAAAGTAGTTTTTAACTACTGTCTGCAATGCCCACGAGTGGTGAGTCAACCTATTAAAAATTAAAAATCAATTTTAGTTTCACCAAATGAACCAAGTGCTATTTTATCTTATTTTCATTATCACAGCATATGAGAGTGCAGGTGGTCGTGAGAGCTTTACAATCAGAGAGCAAAGACAGCCACCTTGACAGGTCCAGGGCAAGGAAGGGATTATACCTCCATGACCCTACCAGACTCTCATGTGAAGGCAAGCAGGGGATGTGTAATAGAAGGAGATGCAAGATGGACACCATATACTTGGTAGGATGAGGATGCTGAAGGCCTCAAGTTTTGATGTTTTCCCTGACGTGGGTGCTGACCTGGACCCACCTACCAGCAGCGCTGAGGGAAGGAGACTAACCCCACAGATGCTTCCCCTCCTAGTTATGCTGCTCTGCAAAGGCACCTTATTTTTTCACAGCCCTTTCACGTGTCTTAGAAGCTTTAGGCAGCAATATCCTCAAGGTAATGGCTTATCCTGAGCTGAGGCCGTGTTTAGCTGGGTCCATATTTACCTTTTGAAATCATACCTATGCTCTCAGAATGTAGACATTCAGCCTGGGCCCAGTGCATGCTATGGCTCCTATCCTGAGTGTGACAGGAGTGTGGGATAACACTGCATCAAATCCCAGCTAATGATTACCAGCCACCAAAAGCCATCGCAGTCTCCCCTCCACCTCCCACTGATGCCCTTGTACACTTTCAGGGAGCTAAACTGGCAGAAAACTCCCCTTCTTTTGGCTGGTAATTGGAGCAGGGACGTGGTTGAGCCAGGGCCAGGGCAAGAAGAGGAGCTGGGTCCAGGGAGGACCACCTTCCAGTGGCTGCTAGTATTTCATCAACTATAACGAGTAATGCGGAGACATCAGTGTCCAGAGGGATTGGAGGGGGAAGGAAACTAATCTGGAACAAGGAAGAGGATGTCTCCCCTAAAATATATGTGAGTATTCACATCTAGATTTGCAGCCCTCAGATAAGGAATATTTTGAGGCACAAAGCTGTGATTGAGCCCTTTGCTCATGGTGCCATGGCTGGATGCACACTGGTACAGAAATCTGCTCAAAGCCACTTGCAAGATCAAGGCCTTTCTTTGTAGCTTATTTGGACCAAAGACGGTCTCTTTTTCTAAAATGCTTCACATCCCTGCAGCCTTTGCAAACGGAGAAAATGACACCAGCCCACTGAAACATTCATGTGAAAACTTTGTTGGCTCAGACTTGGTGCTCACCTTTGTACTCAGGCTTGATTTTCTAAGGGTGTGCATAATTACTAATGTATTCATTATTTCCCATGGTGTCAAACAACCCGAAATAGATATTAGAACAGAGGGTCAATCAAACCACTGTGTATAAAAGGTGATAAAAAAATCTGTGAAGAACAGGTCAAGAGGAGTCTAATTACAGTGCATATTTTGAAAAAGATTAATTTATAATTTTGGGGATATATTTTTAAATTTAAACCCTTACAGTTCTTATTGATTCCGTGTTAACTAGAATTAAGGATAAATTGAGTTTTCACAGTTCCAAATACAAGGATTCTGTTGTGCATATAACTTTAAACATACTAGATCACATTAAATACTATTTAAAAATAGTAAGTTAATCCCAAATATTGGCATTGTTCGCAAAATTTTTTACTTGACAGTTTGCCACAAGTAGAACATAAAAAGTATACTCCAAAGTGTTTGCTGGGCAATGGCAATATTCCCCAAGTATTTTCGCTTGAAACAAGTAACATCTGAGTGGTAAAAATTATGCAGTACCAAATTACAAAGTGTTGGGAAAGAAGGTTCAGTTCCAGGACCTTTACTGCAATTTTGGCTGAATGTTTTTTCTAGGATCAGGGCCAGTGAGGATGGAGGACTCTCAGAGCTCGATTAATAGATTGAAAGAAGGTATTAAGAGGAAGGGTTTAAAAGCATTTGACATTGGAGAATGTTTTGGATGAAAGAACCTGGAGATGGGTCTGACTGAGTGTATGAAACAAAAACCTACTGCAAGGATAATTGAACAATGGGATATGTTGCCTTGACAAGTTGTGCAGTCTCCATCCATGGTGGCTTCCAGCATCCAACAGGTCAAAGTAACACGATCTGAAGACAATGCTAGCCTTGTTCTGAACAGTAGGTTGGACTTGAGGCCTCTTGAGGTCCCTTCCTGTCTGAGAGACTTGGTCCTTTGGAGTGGATGGGTCTATCACAGCCTAAAGTGAAGTGGTGTCCTTGCAAAACCTCCAGTCTCAAATACCTGACAAAGTCAGTTTGGAGTTGTTCGAGTCTGACTGCCCCAGAACAAACCAGAGCTCATGACCAGGGGAGCTTCATCCATAACCAAGCCAGGATCTTTGCATGGCAATGGGAGCATGAGCAGCCCATCAGTAGTACCCATGAGCTCCATTGCTACAGTCCCCCTGCCTAAAATAGGCCCAACCCACTTAGGTCAGACCTGTGATCTAGGGGGCTGCTCAAGGAAACTGTTTCCCTCCCACCAGTGGTGGGGAAAAGCCTCTAGGAAAGGTACAGAAGAGGAAGAGAGGGCTGACAGGGCTGTGTTGGTATCTGCACATCCCTGGGAGTAACCTCCCCTGGATGGAGGACCCAGCCCTGGGCTTGGGGCTTCTTGTCCTGGCCATTTTGCCTTTGTTTGCTTTCATGGTCCAGCACCTGCACTGCTGGGGTCCCCTGTAAGATTTATTGGCATGGAAGGGTCCACTCAGCAAACACAAGCTGGGGATCACCCTTGATGGCCAGGTCCTCAAGGCCCCTCTGTCTTTCTCAACACAAAGGGACAATGTCTTCATGCACTGGCATATGAAGTCAGTGACACATCCATGGTTCAAAGGTGCCTGAAATCACCAATCACCAGGAGGATATTTGGGGACCACTACCCACTCCCACCCCAAGGTGGCTGCCTGGGATGGGGCTGTGTGGGGCTCTGGTGAGACTCTGTGCAGCTCTTCTGCTCTTTGACAGCAGTGAAAAACCGTGAGGCTTGCCAGGCATCTGGACCCAGAGGAGCTGTGCTACCTGGTACATGAGAGGTATGACCCCCAGCATCCTAATGGACACCAGAATCTCTGCAGCCAGGCCTTGACTCAGCACACATTAAACAACCCCTCTGAGGAAGGGGTCCTCTGCCACCCACCAGCTGATGGGCTCAGTGTTGCAGCCAGTTACTCAAGTTCGGATTGCAAGAGGCTTTTATTTCACCTCAAAAGAGAAAGCCTAATTTCCTCACATCTCCAGCAGAACATCCCACCTGTTTTGCAAATCCTTTGGTGGTATTAGTCATTTATGACTATTAGCGACGCTTTTCCAGGCCTCCCTTTGCAGCCGGTAACTAGGAGAAAAAAAATTATTCTGGAAAAGAAATTATTTGTGTGTCTAAAACACAAACATCAGCATTGTGTTATCCTAACAGCTATCATCTTTATTTTTAGGATATTTAATCAGTTTGGATGTTTTTAGATATATTTTATTCAGATCACTTTGCTCTAACTTACCTCCCAATTCTGGTTGCTATGGTGTAACAATGATTTCTCTTTTAGCTAAAAATAAACCTTCAGCAGCAAATGTATAAGCCATTAAGAAACCAAACCAAACCAAAGAAAAAGAAAACAAACTACGATGAAAACAAAGCACCTCCCTATGCACCAATTCATGTTACCCCACACAGCTGCTTCTTTGGCATCAGTCGTACAAGGATGGACACTCCCTGCCTCCCCTTTCCTATTTACACACTTTTATATTCTGCTTGAAAGGCAGTGAAACGCCTAAAACATTGCAAACATATTTAAAATGGCATTAAAATCAAGTGCCATAATAGAGACTGGCTGTACTCAATGAGGCAGAACTGCCTGTCCTCAAAGCCTCTGCAGCTCCTGGGCTCTGTTGGGAGATTTCTTTCTTTGTAATGAAACCAAGTACGGGAGAAAAACCTCCCTCCCCAAAGAGCCTGATGGCAGAGGAAGCTGGGGCATAAGGTGCTTGTTTCCCCAGTGTGGAGGCCAGGCCCAAAACCATTCCTGCCCAGCAACCTGCCACCTTGGTAGGGTGGCAGGGGACAGAGGAAGTCCTACTGCAGTCTGGTGCAAGGCACTCCGTCCCTCCTAGTGAAAAATTCTCTCCTTTGCAGCTATATGTTTTGCTCAAAAATAAAGTGGTATGCCACATATTAAACAACAAAATTAAATTAATAAAACCAAAAGACAAAAGAGTCACTTATGAGCATCTCCACGACTTGAAAGTGCGGATTTAGAGGTGCAGCAGGCTACAGCCATGCTCCAGCTCATAAAAAAATAACATTGGTAGGTTCAGGGAGGTGTTTTCTTTCACTTTTGATTACAAGAAACCTTCCTTTTTCTTAGAGTCGTACTGTGGGTGCTGCACAAAAGGAAGAGGGCAAGTCTGGCCAAGTTTGTCCTGCCCTGCCCTCCTGCCTCTCAGCCCAAATGACTTGGTAACCTCTGCACAGAGCCTTGGAAAGAAATGCTTCAGCTACGCAGATCCTAGCACGCCTGTACAAGGGTGTGGAGGAAAACATGGAGCTTTTTCTGCTTCTTTCTACCAAAACAGTTGTCGGCCAGCCCCAGTGAACACAGGGCAAAATGGTAACATGGACATTTCTGAAGTTCAGTTAGAGAAACGAGAGTAAAGCAAAGAAGTACTCTCTGTGAGTTCGTGGAAGATGACCAGGCTCTTTCCCAAACTGTCCATATTTGCCAAGTCCCTACATTTGCTGGTTCTCATGCTCCTATTTTAGACAGCTTGCGAGACTGATTCTTGTCTGTTTTAGTAAACACAGTAGCTAGATAAAAGAGGGAGAGGAGCAACTTCTGCCCCTGGGGACTGCCTGGCTCCTGTCCATGCAACAAAGCTCCCCATCTTTGATGTCATCAGCACTCTGCTGATAACAATATACATATATATAAAATATACCTATGATGTTGCTGTCCTCTTTTGAAGCTGCTATAATAGCAGAAAGGTTGGTGACTTCGTGAGTGCTTTCTCATGAACCTGCTTCCTCAGCTGCCATGGTGACAGCCAGCAAGTTAATTCTGATGGTTCCACAGTTAAAGCCCAGCAGGTTTGGGGCAAGGAAACCTCTGTCCTCCAAGGCATCTGTGCCAAGGCTGGGAAGCTCAGCGGGTGTTCCCCAGCCCACAGCAGAGGCATATGCTTTTAGCATGTTTGAGGCAGGTGCCCAGTACCCCTCCTGCAAAACTAGATGGAGCATGGGAACGTTCTGTAATTGGCAGCTCTTTTAATCCACGAGATGCCCTGGGGCTCACCACTGGTGTGAGATGCTAGCACAGTGGCTAACCAACCCAGCGGGCTCACCAGCTGAACTCCTTGTTTTACCTGTTTCTAATGCCAGCATTTTACTAAAAACCCCCATCTCTACCTGTGAGAAGAGCAAAGCATTGCCAGAATACAGCTGGCTTGATGAGACCTGAGATCCCATCCCAGATTTGTACCTCTGTCCACACGACATAGGCTATCACTCTCCTATTTTTCCTCCCAAAACGTGACCCCAGGCTTGAAGCTTGTATTTGGGTAAGACAACAAGGCTGTGCTTTGTGAATGGATGGATCGACATCTCAGGCACAACACATCAGCACTGCGCCAGCGTTCCAGTTGTGACCTGGGAATCTGCAGGTCTGGAAAGGCTCTCCAGAGGCACACTTGATGTTTCTTTCATCCCCTAACTCTTGAGCTTTGATTAACAGACAGAGTTCATACCATCCCTTGTCTTCACTACTGACAGCAGCCATAGCAAAGAAACCAACCTCATTACCACTGCTGATGAGTTTTTTGAACATTGCTTTTCCATTGTTACCCTGTTCAGCCTTCTCCTTCTTATATCTTACCAGCACAGATTCGAAGGAATGGAAGAGCACCACAGGGATTTTCCACATGTGCTGTGCTGTTGAGCTCATGGTGGAGGGAGCCATGAGCTGAGCAAGGATGACAGGGAAGTTGGAGTGCTTGTAAAGCCTTTCTGTGCTTCTTGTGCCAAACTCATGCCAGTGCCCCACCCCTTGGAGGGATTGTGGCCTTCCACTCATTTTCTTCCTCCTCTGGAGTGTGGTAAAGAGTGAGAAGATGGTGGGTCTGTCTCAGTTTCCAGGACATAGCAGGGGGGCTGCAGGTCCATGGCTGCCTTCTCCCCCAGCGTCTGGCTCTGGTGGAGGATGCGCACCACCCCACCTGCAGGGAAATTTCTGGAAGAGCTGCTTAATCTTAAAATTGCTTTTGGGAAAGAAAATGGAAAAAAGCAGATCCCATACTCACCAAAGCTGTCTCTGCTGGGCTTACAGAAACACTCCTCTGCCACTCCACTTGAGTTTCTGTTTTCCTTTAGAGCTCTCATCTTTTTCTCTTCTGCTGCAGGGTTTCAGCTGTGAATTTTAGAGAGCTTTAAAATCCCTATTGTGGTATTTAATAATTTTCCCAGAGCATCTTCCCTGTGTTCTATTCTGCTCCTCTCTTTGTTCATTATATCCATATTTCCTTCTGGAACATGTGGTTCCTATCAGTTACAGAAGCCCCCTCCCTCCTGAAAATATGTATTCCTAGCTCTTCATCCTGGAAACCAACTGTTTTCCAGCTCTGCTTTTAATAGATGTAATTTCTCTTCACAGAGCCCTAAACCTGGGTTTCTGAGAACAAAAATCCTTCTGCTGATTATCAATATTGTCACTGTTTGGGCTTTATTTACATTGTTTCTTTCTACCTTTCCTCACAAAGAGAAGCTAAACCCGCTCTGATGCACTGCCTATCATGACTGTCAACTATCTGGCAGTGTCATTAGTTTCACTGGAGCCAGAGGGATTTCCCTGCATTCAGCTTAATGTATTAGTTTGATAATTTATGGGTCTAGACTTACACCCTCCTAGTAGAATCCCCTGTGGAGGGTGAAACATACTGCCACTGGTCTGAAACGGGATCATGCAAGCTAAAATAGCCCCACGCTGCCTCACTCCAAACTTCTTGGCGTTTTTTGCTGTCATCTGTCTGGCGGACCCAAAACAGCAAGGGTGCCTCTAAGCACAGCATGTTTATGTCCAAAGGAACCCTTAGAGCTGTTTAGTAAATATAAAGAGAATAAGGGGTTAAAACCCAAGAAATATTTTTATTTGAGTTTATCTGAAAAACCCATCCTGAGGGGTTCCTCAGGAAACACGGTGGTACATAAAAAGAAGCCATACACTGGTGCACTCACGGGACTTCCAGCATTAAGTACATTACAAACATATTACTTTAAGGTCAAAGAGGTAGCAAATGTGTGGGAGAATCTCACATCAGCCTCATAAGGGCTTAAAAATCACAGGATTTTAACGACCTCCTCCTCCTCCTCCTGTGAGCCACTCCCTTAGCCACTGAATTATTTTCCTGCTACTCGGACATCATCTGGGAATGGAAGAGAAGTGCACAAAAACTACGTGCTGATCTCTGTTCAAATGGGCAGCATGTGCTGCTGCCCCCTCTGCAGAAGAAGCACTTCCAGATGACAGGCAAGTATTTTAACATCACCATCAAGGCTGAGAGCCTGGCTTGCTCCTGGACACATCAAACATCTGCACAGCTGCGTCTTTTGGCACATGGCTGTGCAAATCACCAAATCACACCTGCAAGTCACCTCACTGTATGGCACTGCTGCTAAATCATTACCTGAGGGGTGAATGGCAGCTGGGGGAGGGAAAAGGGAAGGTTTTTTCATGGGTGTTTTCTATCAGGACTGCATGATCAGAGGACGACATTGCCCCCTTGGTCAGCATGGGGCCAGTTGAGAGCTGAGGACACTGTTTGGAGGGGGCTGGACATCCCTCTAGGACAAGCAGTGTCTGCTAATTGGACACCATACAGTGTGAAATATCAAATCCTGGGCTATTGTCCAGTGGCCTGAAATACTCACTGAGCTTTATCTGGTTGCCTGTGCTGTCTTCTTGCTCTGGTTTTACTCAAAAGCCTGTATTTCTGTTAAATGCTGTAAGGGAGATGCTTTCTTTTGCTTAGCACCATCCTTTGTAAAATCATACTTGGAATAGGTATCTAATGAGGTCAGACAAAATACAAGTGTATTCGTATACTTAGGTGTCTATGACTCATCCTGGCCTTTCATGACACAGCCCTTGCTAAGGGTGTGACTGTGCTTAAAACTACAGGTACTCTGCATTGTACCTATGTATAAGTAAATATAAATAAGCATACTTGTGTTTGTGTGTGTGTGTATACATACCTGTAAAAAGTGTGTAAATCTGTATTTACATTAAAAATACATATGAAACAAACAAAAAAATATATGTAGTTAGATTTTGATAACACTACAATCAAATGGATTATAACTCATCTTCAAAAGTACACGTTATTTGCTGGTACTATGAGTTGTTTGACCATTGGTTAGGTCTTTTTGTGTGTGCACATGGCTGCTGAATTAAGAAAATTAGCTGATCTGTCTTTGTAAGAGTATAACTAAAAATATGTTCTGAACTTGCACAGGAGACCTGACATCAAAAGTACCTGCCTCAGCCACACTCACTCTTCAACCAGTTCAGAAATCTAGGTGAGAGCATCCAGCATGTTAGGAAGGGCTCTTAGCCATGGCTCATTAGTGCTCACCTATCCCAAAAAAATATGACGTGCCTGGGTGTTGTTATCAGAAGGTGAGAGTGGGCACAGCTCCCCCAGAGCCTGCACTGAGACCTGGTTTTCCATCTCATATGCTGCTGTGGGGCAAAGCAGACCTCCTTTACCCAGCCTGCTCACAGGTGATAGAAGAGTCCAAACTCCTCTGGTGGGATTCCAAATTTCCAGCTTGTGACAGATTCCAAGATTTTTGACATTGTTTGCATTCCAGATCAAAGCAAGATTGAAATTTCCCCATAGACCATGTTCCTAGTGGAAAAAGAATCTCTCCAGGGTCAGAAAAAAAACTGATTTCAGTTTAGAAATGGGATCTTTTTCATCGAAAAAATATTTTGGAACAATTATTCAGAAAATATATGTCAGACAGTGTCTGTTTCTCTACATATCCCCATATAAAAAGAAAATATGTTTGGAGGTAACATCACAAGCTGCTCCAAATGTTTGTTTCCCCCCATTTAAAAGAAACAAACAAGCAAATAAAACGAAACAAACGCCACCACCACCCCCTGGTATGTTCTAAGAGGATATTCTGGATTTGTCAAAACGATTCTGGGCATAAAATATCCAAGCAGAATGATGCTTACTTGGTTTCAGTTCCTTGAAGCCTCCCTAGGGGTTTGCTCCTTGCTCCAGTGGGACACCCTGGTCATCCCCATGGAAGCTGCACAAGCTTCATCAAGGAAGAAGTGACTGCATCCTCTCACCGAACTCCCACCTCAAGCCACAGCTGCTCTTGCAGCTGCAAGGGAGGTAAATACCGCCCTTGCTGCTCTCCAGGATGCTGGAGCTGGTCAGGCACAGAGCTGGGAGACAATTTTTACAGGTCAAAAGGTAATAGAACAGTTCTTATAACACAGACACCTTGATGATCAGCACACAGCTTTGGTAAGCAGTTCTGGAAAGCGCATGCGTACTCCTCCAAGCTCCTTGAGCTTTGGTGTAACAGGGGCTTTGCTGTTAAATTAAAGTAGCAAAAGCACAAAAAACCTTGAAGAACTGCGGCAGGGAGTCTGAGAAATGCTGCTTCTAGAGCAAAGGAAGGAAGTGAGGGGATACAGGAAAGCAATTTCTCTGAGATCCTCCTTCTGAGAAGGGCTGTCCATACCTGCACACACACAAATGGTGTGTGCTTGTGGAGATGGAGATGTCTACATGGGGTTGGGTTTTTTTGTCCTAAGTTAATAGATCTGTCCCAAAAAAAGTGGGTTTGGTAAAATAACCGCAACAATACTTTCGAGTTTTTTCCTACTTCTTCTCCTTGATCTTACTCTAACTTGTCCTTATTGGTATAATTAATGCAGGACTAAATCCTTAATCCTCTACATACGTATTGGCCACACTACTGCTGTCCATGGGGTCATTATGGCATAGCTAGGACAGAGTCATGGGGCTCAGAGATAATTGCCTAATGGAGCAGCAGAAGATTGCACAGCTCATTTTGGTCTGCACTTTGTTGAGCAAGGGCCAAAGTATTTTGGCACTAACATGCAATTTGATGTGGGACAGTTGAAAGCATCAGCCCACAAAAGTGTTGTGACATATGGATAGTCTCTGTACATCTATGTCAGTCGGTAAATAACATTTTCAGCCAAGACCTTCTTGTGAATAGTTATAAGATTTGGAAAACCTTCTGTTCAGACTGGGACTGTCTTGGGCAATGGCAGAAAAAAACCTGAAAATGCCTCCTGTCATTCTGTGCAGCACTGGTAGGATTTGGGATCTGGGGGTCTGAGCAATGGACGCTTCGCAGGAAGAGTGGAATTTGTCAGTATTTCACCATCTGCCCTGACCCCATCACTCCCGCCTGCTGCCTCCCAGCACTGATGTCCGTGTGGCCTTCCAGTGACATGGGTCTCACAGGAGACCAACCAGGGAAAGCATTTATAAAGCTGCTGTATTGGGTTTGCATGGCCATGTTTTGGTAGCAGGGGGGCTACAGGGGTGGTTTCTGTGGGAAGCTGCTAGAAGCTTCCTCCATGTCTGTCAGAGCCGTTGCCAGGCAGCTCCAAGACGGATGTGCTGCTACCAAGGCTGAGCCAACTGGAAATGGTGGTATTGTCATCAGTAGGATGGGGGTAGGCAAGAACTAGGCCATCTGACCCAGATTAACCAAAGGGGTATTCCATACCATAGGATGTCAACTCAGATAAAAAAGCTAAGAACAAGAGGAGGAAAGGGGTCATTCATTATTTACAGCGTTTGCCTTCCGGAGCAACTGCTATGTGTGCTGAAGCCCTGATTACCAGGAAGTGACTGAACATCGTTGCTGATGGGAAGTGAAGAATAAACCTTTTTTTTTTTTTTCTCCTTGCTTGTGCATGCGCAAACTTTCACTTTTGCTTTTTATCTCAACCATCAAATCATTTTCCATCTTATTCCCTCTCCACTATCCTGCCAGGGAGTGATAAAACAGCTTGGTGAGCCCCTGGCCTTCAGCCAAGGTCAACCCACCACAATTACAAAAGTTAAGTTAAGCAAAATTTTCATGTTAAAACAGTAAGCCTCTTGAAATGCTGTCTGCAAGTAGCCTCTAGAAAAAAAAAAAAAAAAAAGGTAAAATCACTCTTAAGAGTGGAAAGAAGGAAAGAGTTACTAAAATTTATGTTAGGCTTGTGTACAAAATCCATAGATTTTTCGTGCCGGCAAACAAAGACTGGATATATCAACAAAGCTGTTAGAAATTGAGTTACTGAGCACCACAAATAAAGAAAGGTGCCTGACTGTAGAGCAGGGCGTGAGCTTGAGATTGTAGAGTTGCCTGCTTGCTACAAATGCAGGTCCAGGGTCCAAGTACCTTTGCTCTTCAAAAACAGAAACTACCTTTTAGATGGGTGTTTTTACAGAGTTTGAAGTAAAGCCTGTGCGTTCACCCATTAGTTCAAGATACCCATGGGCTATATGATCAAATTGCTTTGTTTTTTTTGGATGCTATTTTTTCCAACCCAGAGTTGCTGGATTAAGGGCGCTGCTTGTTTTCACAAGGTGACGTACCTGCAACACAGTAAAGGTGGTCAAGGTGGCCTCAGTCACTCAGTTACTAGTCTCCAGCGATGCCAGGCTGCCTCCCTGAAGCAAGGTGTGTGCTACCACCACCCTCCTGCCTTGCTACCAAGGTTTAGGAGTCCAAGGACAGCAAGTTCACTCCTGCATTTACAAGAAACCAGCAGCTATCTTGCAGGTCTATGGCTTCTGAGCCAGAAAGCTTGCCTGCCTGCCTGACCTTTGCTACATTTTAGCCTCATTTCCTGCCATGCCTTCAATTATTCGTTCACTCAAAATTTGTTTTATAGGGTTGTAAACCCATAAGGTTGGATTAATGAGTGTGTAAACAGCTTGGATCGTTCTCTCCTTCCTGTTTCTCTTACTAGCTGGATTCCTGCGTTATGGTATCTGTCTCTGATTTGATACATCAGAAATCCTTACTATCAGACTGCCAATTTCATGGGCCAGTTCCCTTAGCACTGGGGATGGAGATTATCTGGTCTTTTTAGCTGGAATATATTAAACTCTGAGTTTAGCTTCCATCTGTAGTGGGGTAATTTCCATTTCTCTGAACATTTCCATTATTCATCCTGGCTCTGACCCTGCAGTCTAGATAATTATTCTTATTGAATTTCAGTGCCACGCTAGCCTCTTATTTTTTGAGACCTAAATAAATTGTTACTCCTTTAACCTGCACAGGAAGCTGAATGTCAGGATCTCGCAGATAATTTTATTTAGGAATGTAAATCAACAGGAGGAATCAAGTGGTTCTGAAGTTTTATTTGTTTGCTTGCAAGGAGATGCCAAGTCCAGATCAAAACACTCCGAGGGGTTCTCGGCTGCCTGTCCCAAGGCTATATGGGTGGCACTAGAGCTGACAAGCCCAGGTTGGGCTCCCACAGAGCTGGGGCTACTGTCACTGTGGCCACCCTATCCCACCAGCAGCCAACTGCAATGCCTCCAGTCCAAGCAAACAAGCTCCCACACAAGATTTTGTTCATCTTTGAGAAAATTTTCTCATTAGCAGTTTCTTTTAAGCCCCTTATTTGAAAGGTTAAGCTGCTGATTTCCACATGGTTTTGTATGATCCCTTCTTTACTGAAAGAGTAGGACATTTCTTCTTGCCCCAGTTGTACACGGTATTTTCACACTGTCAAACACTCATAGGAGGACGCAGTAGCTACAGAGGTCTCTGCTACTTCTTTTTTCTTCTTTGCAAGATCTAACCAGACTCAGCTGGGGTTATTTCTCACATTTATCATAGACAGTCTGATCTCAAATGTGTGGTTTCTTTCTTTTCCCTTCCTTTTTTTCTTTCTTGGTCTCCACTCACACGAGCATTTATGAGACAATTATGATGTGCCCTGTTGAGCCTGGAGTCTTTCCATGGCCCTTGCCTTTCCTGCCTGGGGGTACCATTTTCTGGTGTCCTTTGATGGGTTGTCCAGAACAGAGTGCAGAGGGACAGCAGTGGTGTTGGTGATGCCTTCTCCAGCAGCCATGTGCCATTCCTCAAACCCTGCTATCTGCCGCAGCCAAGCCAGGCTCACCAGCCTCTCTCTTTCTGCTGAGCACTCTTCTCTGGCCCATCTCCCTGGTCCAGGGCCATGATGCAACCATACAACCCCCTGCATCAATGTGATGGGAGAGGTCTTTCACAGCAGGAGGAAGAGACATGGCAAGATACAACAGCCATGACACAGAAAGTCAAAGCCCCTTTTTCCATAATTTTATAATTTTCATTTGCAATCCTTCCATTACCTTAACCCAAATCTGTCCACTTGGTCCAAAGTCATCTTCTAGAGTTTTTCTATAACCAGCTGTATGGATAACAAAGTAGGTTGAGGTAATATCACTTTTGCTTGGCTCAATGACAAAGGAGCTGCTGCATCCAGGAATACTGCTAACTATTATAAGGCTGCTAACTATCAGTAGAACTATTTTCCACCTAGTAACTCTGGGCTCTAGGTTTTTTCAATGATGTGATTCTCAAGAGCACCTATTTCTGATGACACTGCAAAGCATTCGCCCACTTCTAAAGTTGCTACTAGGAGTGTGTGGCAGAGCACATTGAGCCCCTTTCACAGTACCGAGTTCCTCAATCATCTCTTCCAAAATTAGCTGATAATATTCCATGTTTTCTCTTTACACTGGTTTCTTTGTTTCCTTAACAGGTGACAGATAGGTCACTTTTTCTTTCTGCCTGTGTGTTTGTCTGTCTTTCTATCACTCTATTATCTTTTATCTACATGTCATGGTCGTTGCTCTTGCTCAATCACCATCTGTACATTTTCTTCCCTCTGCTCACTCAGTGACTTGCTCCCCAAAGAGTTTACAAACACTGTAGTTGTGTGTTTCTGATTTTATCCATATTGTACCTATATTAAGCCCAGTCCTTCACCCTCTGTGCTTCAGGCTATATGAAAGCTTTTTTTCAACAGGAGGGTTTTCCTTCTCTCCTTCCTTTTCTTATCAATTTGTCGATTGATATCTCTGCTTTTAAATTACATTTCTCTGTCTCTGTATTAAAATCAAGCACGTGACTTTCCTGAGTCTCATACAACCTCCTCCTCAATTTTTTTTTTTTTTTTTAAACTCTTCTATTTTAGGTTTGTCAGCATTTATGCCACCAGACTGGTAGGATAGGGTGAATGGGTGAAGTGAAGCCTTTTTGCCAAGAGAAGTCCTATTCCTGGAAATGTCTGTTATTGCATCAAGAATGTGATGAATGTTATGTTCATGCTGTGCTGTGCTGAGTTTTCTTTGTCCTGGATCCCTGAGTCCTTCTCAATATTATTATCAAAAACTTAACAGAATTTGCTGATTATTTGGTGCAAGTTAATCAAGCTGAAAAGTAGATTAACTGCATTAATTCACTTTCATTTAGCTTTTATTGGAGTTTACTTCTTCAGCAGTTACTTGCTGAACTTGTAGATTGCTTACTTCATCTTGTGAACAAACCTTTGTGTATTATCCACCTCTGTAGGTGCCCGTTACTTTTATCTTTTAAGGTTATCAAGGCAGGTGTAGATGTACAAGAGAGCATCTTAGCTCATCTGCCATGCCCCCTGGCCCCCTGGCTGTGTCTGGAAATGCTGAGAAGTGCCACTGACTCCTGCTGGGATCACATGGACAGTTGCACCTCTTGGGTTGGCAAGACACAGCCTGGCAGGAAAGAGGTGATCCAAGGAGAGCACTAGCAAATCCAATTGGTGTGATGATGTCAAAACAAGCCTTCAGGTCAAAAGGCTTTTGCAGACATAGACTGAGCTGTTTGAGTAGTCATCATACCCCCCAGTAGCTGACTGTAGTCCAAACTTGCTGGGATTGGGCCCTACCATGAGATGTGTAAACACTCGTCATGCTGTTGTGGTGTCCCTTCGTTATGCTAAAATCCCTGGGGATGTTGCACTGAAATGGAGTGGGAGCACTCACAGAATCCTTTATAAGGCTGCCTGTGTGGCTGCACACCAAGGGGAAATAATGAACATCTGGGGTGGGATCCCCTCTCAAAAGTGGTCACCTAAATATACGCATCTAAATACAAGTGACTAAAGATGAACCAGATACATATATCCCACTGCAGTTAATGGAGCCTGAAGACTGACTCAGATAATCAGATTCAGGTATCCACTAGAAGGTGAGAGGAATAAATATAGGACTACAACAACTGAATCTCACCTTTGATGACTGATAAAACCTTCATCATCTCCAAAGGTTTCCTAAATCACTATGCCTGTAAACCCAGTAAACAAGTAAAGGCTTTTCTGCAAGGTCAATCACAAACCCAGCCAAAACTAATGGTTATCCCCCCATCACATGCTTTCTCCATCTATCCAGCTTGAGAAGCTACACCACTCCCCATCTCATGTCTCTTGTGCTAGAGCTGGAGGGAGACCAGTCACAGCTCCTCTCATGCCCCATGTGTTGTGCCACGGCTGGGGCAGGTCAGCAAAACAGTTGGGTGGTAGACACAGTGGCTGGGAAATATTCACTATTTCCTTTTTATTAGCTGTGCAGTTCACTTTGGAGAGAGAGCATGTGTTGGTCTGGGAAGGGTATCTATGTCAATATGTGACCCCATCCCTTCCTCTCTTAGTCAGGGCAGAATGGTTTAGTGCTGCTGCTCCTTTTGTCCAGCTAAACTGCAAGGGAGGTACATTCTCTTTGCCATTACTGCCAGCTCTGATCTCTGTTTCAAAACTAACTTTTTGAAAGTCGGGGGGGAAAACATTTCCCTTCCTGCCCAGCACAGGTCTGTTTTGCTTGTTGAGGCAGAGGGTTGCAGTGCCTGTCTCTGCACTGCAGCAGCAGCAAATACGTCTCACAGGCACATTCAGGCATTTATTTACTCTAAGATATGAACACAGAGACTTTTATTTCCACAGCCTAACCTGTTTAACCTTGTTTGTCTACTAACAAATCCCATTTAAGTGCTGTTCTTTTTATTTTGGTTGCTGTTGCACAACAAAAAACCAACTCTCTGTTCATGCCAGAACTTACTGAAGGAAACTGGGTTTGGGTCCTGGTCTCAAGTTTTTCATTTCAAAGAGGCCCAAATCATTCACAGAGCTCCTCAGTTTTTTCACTGAGTCTGCAGCTGATGCCCTCTGGGTGATTCTACCTGGGAACAGAGGGCTTCCCATTCAATTCTTGACCACCTGGCAGCTATGCAGCAGCAGCACCAGGGAAGGATGGCAGTGGGAAGCAGGTCGCTCTCCCCAGGCACGTTGATCCATCTGGCAGGTTGTCCTGAGGCCACATGGGGACAAGGATAACCAGGAGTGGCCTGTGCACCAGTCAGCTCATGCTGCTGCACTGGGTGCCAAGTAGGGCCATGTGCCATGCATCCCCCTGGGAGACAACCATCCAGAGGGGAAGTACATGACTGGCATGTTACCCTTTGCATGTGTACATTAAACAGCACTGATTGCAAATTAACAATCTTTTAGCCTGCATTAGAGTATTGTCATTGAATAACTGTGCGCAGCATGAAAACTGCCACTGATGGCAGCGCAATTTAAGAATGAAAATAAGTGCCCTTTAAAGCAGGATATGCACAGATACATCTTCTGCAAGAAGATGTGTATCTACCCAGGTTTTCCCAGGGTAGCCCAACCTGGGCAGAGAACTATGCTGAGAAAACACAAGTCAAAATGCTTCCAGCAGGCCCTGAGGAAAACAAAGAAACACTCAGGATTGCTTAACTGAGCTCAGACTCTTGGTAGCATGTTCCAAGCACTGATGTGATCAGTCCCAGAACCATGCAGCACTGAGATGGGGTGTCCCAACAGTAGGAGCCAGGATTTGCCCCTGGGTGATGGAGATTGTTGCCTAAGTCATGGTACTTCAGCCAGCTCTGTGCCATGAAACCACTCTGGGCACCCAAGGTTGTGCTTCTGGGGTATTATGACAGGCTGGGACCAACACATGTGGGCTGGTCTGCACCCCATATGGGCACTGAATATTTCAGGGAGACCTGTGGCTCCATGCAGAGTGCCTTTAGCAAAGGGGTTTGGGTACAGTATGTCCCTCAGAGTGCACATCGTGCTCACGCAAGGCAAAAGAAGGGGGTGGAGGGTGGCAGCAGGGGAGAAAGGAAACAGCTGCTTCATGCATGAAAAGATTTGCCAAACTCCCATGGTTAGATTTAATAGCTGGGTGCTGCAAGCCCAGGAGAACAATGTAATTTATGTCATTACTGCTAAAAGGTTCATTTGATGGCAAGGGCTTAATTTGAGTTGCCTGAAACGTTTAACAAAGGGGAAAGTGAAAACAAACATGAACACTGTATTAAAAATGATGAGGATTTGGGGGAAACTGCCAGGCACATTTTTCCAGTGGTACAAATTTCTCTTCTGAAAAACAGCTAATTTTGCCAGTGTTAACTCTAAGACATGAAGCTGGAGTTAGAGGTAGAAGCAAATAGGTTTTGCTTTAACTTCACAAGTTGCTGGAACAGTAGTTAGGTCACCCTGTTGTGCTTGAATAGCAGCAGCAGTGGTATGCTTTTTTCCATTCAGCATTAATTTTCTCTTCTTGAAAAAATTACTTCTTAAGCATCTTTTTAAAGTATCTTGGGGATGGGAATGGAAGGAGACAGAATAAGTCCAAAGGGAGGAGGTCTGGGTGTTTGTGCTAAACCCACCTTTTCTACGAGTACATTGAATACGACACTTCTGTTCTCACAGGAGCAAAAGCAATGAGTGCAGCTAACCCTGCTGTTTTGCCTGTTTCTGTACACAGTGCTATTTTTAATGCATCATCTCACACAGCATTGAGTGGAGAGTGGCGGGAACTCAAGTTAAAAAAATCTGCTGCTTCACGAAGGCACCACCACGCCACCCTCTTAATTCTGTCTGGTATGAGGCCATATGGTGCTGGGTACTGCCGGTCCTCTCCCCACGCCTCGCCAAATGCCGCTGTGTGCTGCAGGGGAAAGCGCAGCTCACAGGCAGTAAGTTCACGGGTTATTTCGGTGATGTGTTGAAGTGGGTCAGGGTGCCTTCCTTGACTGCCTGCTCGTCCTCTGTTGCCCAGACACACTGAAGGACTCAGGTAGCCTCGGAGTAAAAACAGAGGCAGCATCAGCCTCTGATTTACTGGTTGGGCTGAAGGACTTCTCTGGGGTGCTTTTGCCCTGATCAGACATCTGGCATCAGCTGCCATCCTAGGCAGAGTCCTCCTGCAGTATGGCTTAGGGTAGTAGCCCTAATACCAGGAATTCACCATGCAGCCTACAGAGAGCTGTGCCTGCCTGTACTTGCCCACCATTTGGAACTAGTTGGACCACTGGGAATAGGCCAGGTGCTGAAAACCCCTTCCCTGAAGAAACAGGTGCTCCTTACACTGGTCCCCACACGCACCATAAAGGCCTTCTCCCTTGTGCAAACACAGAGAACCATCTGCGGGGATATTTGAGATGATGGTCAGCTCACCTTCCTCCAGCAGGGCTGATCTTTGCTTGTTGCTAATGGCAGCTAACTGGAAAGCAACGATTTTGCAACAGAACTGCTGCCAGGCCATTCAGATTATCTGCTTCAGCGCTTTGAGAGACAGCTGGTAAAGCAAATAGTAACAATCCAGAGAAATTATCTTTATTTGCCTGTAAGCACAGCAGTATAATGCGAGGCTCAAAGAGCCCCTTTTGGCACGCAAGGTCAGCGTTGCCTTTTGCATATGGCATACATTAGAATAAGTCCCAGCCTTGCACAGCATCTCTTTACCAAGAAGCTGTGTTTCAAGATTAGATGCATTTTGTTGCTCTTGTCAGAGATCAGTGTACAGAATGGGCTGGCAGTGAAATCTGAAGTTTCATGTGTGCAAATACTTGAATACTTTTAGATAAGTTTTAAGAATACATTATTATACTTTTTTTTTGCTCTAAGACTTGTTGCTACACACAGGAGATGGCCACCAATTTCCCATCAGCTTTAGTGGGACAACATGCAGGATATGCATCCCAAAGAAACCTGATTTTCATCATGCTGAACATTGCTCCTCCCTTACCCCCTTATGCAGTTAATGTTACATGGTAGTTTTTCTTATAGTGTAAAATATGCCTTTTGTTGAGCAAGCCAGACCCACAGACTCTGAAGATCTCTGTAATTTAAGTGTTTGACATTGTTTTTCTGTGCCTTTCTTTGCACAGGCGTGTGCTTTGTTGTCTCATTCTCCTCTGATTCTGAAGCCAGGGAAACAATGCCAGGAGAGACACGCAGGCAGTGATGCAGCTGCTGGGGCAAGAGCATCAATGCACCATCACACAGGACTTCCACAATGGTGAGGCATTTGTGTCAGGGCCCCGGGAAACCTTTGCCCTGTGTCTCAGCTGCCGCTGCCTGTGGGCCCCCACCTGAGCATTGCTGAGGCTGCTGCTGGGCTGTGAGGGCTGGGCGAGGACGGGCATAGTGCACACAGCCAGCACTGAGCCAGCCTGCTTGCAAGAAACAGCTCTTTTACTCGAAGGACCTGCTGTCTCTCCTCTGGTTGGCTCTTCCGTGGAGGTTTCCAGCAAGGAGATGGCTTCAGTACTGGAGCCAGCTTGGAGCGGGTGCTGCATGGAGATCTGACTCAGACATGCAGGTTGCCAGATACCCACCAGCTGGCAGAGTATTTTCATCATTAATAATGGCAGGATTAAATGAAAAGTATCAACAATATTTCCAGAATGAGCCAGGGTTCTCAGCCTTACCAACTCTTGCTTTTTCTTAAAGGATCCAGATCCAGCATGGATGGTGCTTCTGGAAGGACCTTCACCCTCCTTCAGGTTCTGTTTATCACGTTCATACCACACCTGTGCTGTCAGTGTCACTGGGTGGGAAGGTCACCAGAAAGGGGCAGACATTCCTGGTGTCAGCATATAATGAACATTTGACTGACTTCACTGGACCATCCCATCCAAGGCAGATAATTTGATGCACTTTGTCTTTTCCCCTTGCTACCAAACAGTTCTGCCACTGTACTGCTGTTCCAGATCATTAACAACTCTATTAATCACTGTTGTCAGTTTGGAAGGAGAGCATATCCAATTCCTCATCTCTTGTTGCATTAAAATTAATCATTTTTCCTTTGTCCTTTGTCTCCTGCCTGTTTCAGTTGATAATTAGAAATATCTTTTGCCCACTCTTGCCATTTTGGTGCCTTGGGCACCTTTACTAAGCAAGTAGGAATGATAAGTTTGACAGTACCAGCAAGCTCTTCTGCCAGATATTTTTTGCTGACCAAATCTCAGAGGAGTTGTTAGGACTGAAGAGGGCCAAAGCAGGGCATGGTGCCCACCTCTGGGCAGAGTGCAGAGCTGTAGGAAGACAAACTTACCCCAGGTTTCTGTGGTGAAAATAGGATAGCATTTCATGAAAGCACTTGAGTGTAGCCCCCATTCAGTACTAGCGGTACTATTTCCTATGTTTATGGCTGGGCAAACAGTCCAACAGCCAGCCTTGAAGACATGTCAGTCACTTGAACTGTTTTCATGAAAGTCTAGGGTAGGTAGAGGTGAGAGACACTTGATACTACCCATCCCACGGCCATAGGAGAGGCTTGTGGAGAGGAGGGTAGCCTGCAAAGGCATACAGCACATTTGTTGGAACCAGCAGGAAAGTCTGCAAAACAGCGAATCTCAAACGCCTGCAGAACAGGCTCTGGAAGTGAATTTCAAATTCACGTTAATCACTGGCAAAAGAAAGTTGCTTCCAAAAGCCACACTCAATTAGGGAATAGATACACCCCACGACCTTGCATCCCATCAACACCGCCTCAGTGCTTAGCACCGATGCTCAGAGCAAACATTAAACGAGCATCCCCTGGGCTGGAACAGCTCATTCAAAGCTGTTGGGTGAAGAGGGAGCAAGTTGTCACTAAAACTTATCACCTATCTAAAGTGGAAAGTGACAGAGTCTGTGGGGCCCTCAATAAAAACTGCTTTTGGCTCAAAAATATGCAGAGAAAAAGAGTGCAATGAAGTAAAGAGCTCAGCTACTGTCCCCTCCTAAGGCCACCCTTGATTACTGCATTTGAGGGAGGTCAGGCAGGGGACCCATGCTTTGTTGCTTCCAGTTTCTAATAATTATTGCCTGCATGACAGGTGGTGAGCATAGCTTATGCATGCAGCCTTGGAGGAGCTTGAACTCGCTCTCTCCCTTGAAAAGCGAATGTCTTTCTTCAGTGACGAAGACAGCAAGGACACGTGGGCACGCTTTGCAAAAAGAGCATGTGGCAGGTACCAGAGCCTCCCTGACCATAGCCTTCATTTAACAGGTTACAAATGAAACTCCACTTGGCAGTCAAGGAAGAATGCTAGTGTGTGTCCTGCTAAAGAGACCAAGCGCTGCTGCGGATGGAGGTGCAGAGGGCTGGTTACCAGCCTCTTTCCAGCAGAAGGGACAAGTGCCCCTTGGCTGCAGTTCAGCAGACAGGCAGTCCCAGGGAGGAGGCCCTGCTCCCAGGGCTCTGCTCCACAATTGCTTTGTCATCAGCAGAGGTGGCCAGCAGCCTCCACAGGGGCACTGGCTCTGCTGTGGTGATGGCCCACACCAGCCATCTGGGACTCCACAATTCCTTAAGTGTTTCCTCCCCTTTATCACTTGATCTTCTCTGCTCAAGCCAGGGCCAAACTCTTCCTCAGGGGGGTCAGCCAGCTCCCATCAGCCCTCATATGACAGTGTCCAAACTCTGACGGCTTCATCTGGGAAGATGCTTTTGGGTCTGCCTTCCTCCTCCTTGCCCAACTCTAAGGTGTGCGGGTCTGAAACAAGATTGAATTTCCTTTTTTTTTTTCTCCCCCCTTGGAGACCATTTCAGAAAACTAATTTCACTGGAAGATGTCAAATGTCAGCTGTCCTCAGCCTGAAAATGTGGAGATTTTCCAAAATTGTTTTTAGCAGCTTTAAGAAAGCATTTCCCTATAGGTATGTGCCAG
>NW_020955261.1:566406-601968 GCF_003031625.1 Empidonax traillii | reverse complement strand
TTTTTTTTTTTTTTTTTTTTTTTTTTTTTTTTTTTTTTTTTTTTTTTTCCCCATGGATTTTTTTGGATTGCCATTGTTTATGTGAGGAAATTTCACATACTGCATTCTCTCCTGGAGCTCTTTGAATATTGCTCCCTCTCCAGCTACAAATTCCTCGATCAGTAAAAGCAGTTACTGTTACTACAAACTTTTCTCCTCGTTTCTCCTGGGTTTGCATGACAACAGAAGTCTTGTCTGTGGAATCACTATTTCGTTGTTCTGCTCAGGGCGTCCCACAAACTCACTCATAAGTTGGAGTGCACCACACTGTTTGCTTAAATAACTGGCTGTGGGAAGATCTGTCTCCCTTGGTGGGGTCAGCAGAGGTGGCCAGCAGCCTCCTTTAGTGGGGTCTGAAGAGTCCCCAGAGGGGCTCGTTATTTACTACTACGCTGCCAAACGTCATCTTGCTTTTACATATTTGGCCTCCAAGATCAGGTTCACAAAGCATTGCTTTGTTTTTTTCCTTCTCCCTCACTAGTTAAGGATCAGGAAAAGCATTCAGCATCTAGAACCAAGATGTATAGGAGACAATAGTTCCCTCCTCACTTCCTTGTTTTCCATCCACCAAGCCGGAATGCACAGATATCCCACAAAAAGCATCTTGTATTCCCTCTGACCATTACAGTTTTGAGCAGAAGCATGCTATTACACAAAAATGTACCCTTCTCAGTTTCTAACAGCTCTTTTAAATAATTCCTGCCAATTTACCAAGCCTGACCTCATGTTTCCCTGACATCACAAAGGCCAGCTCTATTCAGGCTGTCTCTTTCCAGAAGATTCCCCATTTGAGCTCTTGAAATGCTTTTTGTCTCTTTGGCCACATACAGCACTAAAAGGACTAGAGCAGAGTTTATATTTACCCAGACTATTTTTATAAGCACAAGATCTACAGAGTCACTTTTTACCGCATCAGGATTTTTAAACACAGGAAAAGAAAGATTGAAGCCCCAAGTTCCTTTAACAAACAAAAATAATGCAAACTTCATTTCCTCTCTTGTTGCTTTACATTCTGTAGACTTTGATGCACTTAGAAGCAGGGTGGTTTCAAAACCAATGGTCTTTCACCTTTTTTTTTAGTTTCAGGGTTTAATTTTTATTTTCATTTATTGTTACTACAGAGTACTAACTCTTACTGACAGGAGTCTGGGGATCTGTTATGCCATGGTGCACTCCTTAGAACAGACTCTATGACTTCCTTTCTACAGGTGTGAAATGAGGATATCATGCATGTATTTTGCTTATTGCCTGAGAGCATGACATATTTATAGACTATATACTCAACAAAGAAAAGACAAAAAAATCTGTTATTTCACTGCAAGAGATTGTTAGCCCATTAAAACAAAAGGCTGCTCATAAAGCTTACATGCACATTTGGATAAAGTACTAATAAAGGGTCTGTTAAGCCTCAGCAGAGGAAAGGATTCCTTATTCCCAGCATTGAATGCAGCACTCGTGTCTCCCTGCTGCAACCCAGAAAAGCTGTGATGGACAAGTCATATGAGATCCTCCAACTCTGGGGTATCAAGTTTAACTCAAACTTTGAGGCACTCAGCTGAGGGAAAACCAAGTGCTCATCTTTTCCAAAGTATTTTTAAATTGTTGTGCAGAAAACAGAAGTCAGTCTTAGCTGGAAACTAATTTTGCTTTAACTGATTATCAACTGTTACCTTCTCTCCAAAGCATTCAACAGACAGAGTTCCAGGGTATGTTAGTTTTTACTGACTTTTAAGATAGGCCTTCTTGTTTACCAGCAGTGTTGGACTAGTCCTGGCAGAACATTTTAAATACTAGTGTACTGTAATCACTATATGACAAGTTTCATTTGATTTTAATTTGGCTTTCCTGTAGGAGCCTCAGAAACCTTCCAGTTTCCATGACTATTCAGTTAACTACAGAAAAAGCTCCTGCACTGTGTTCTCACTTTCTTGCTTCAGTCAGTATAAGAAGAGACAATACTGAGTGTTTTGCCAGTGACAGAAGTTGTGCTTACTGAGAAATGGACAGGTAAGAAATACCCCATCCTTTGAAGACCCTCAAGTGTGTTGGTAGACAGACATTCAGAGAAAGGGAAAACATCCTATGTGACCTGATGCAAGGTGTCCTAATCACCTCCTGTACCTTCAGTGACCCGTGGGTGGCCAAGTCCTCTCTTCAGGCCCTGAAAATCTCTGAGGAGAGAACTCACTTCTGCATCTTGCTTGATTTGTCCCTCTGGAGAGGGTCCCTGGGGACTGTGACATAATGTTTCCAGCATCAGGTACTTCAGCTCTGCCTTGGAGGCAGGGCAGGCATTCCAAGGGCCAAGCCATCCATCAAGGTGGCCTGGTCTGCAGCTCCCCTGCAGGTAGCAGCACAAGGGTTTTGTTTATGGCTATTGTTAGGGTGGTGTGCAGGAGGGACATCCTGGAGAAAGTCAGCTAGCAATGTGACCACAGTGTAGTACAGTGGGCGTTTCCCAGCACTGAAAACCTACACAAGCAGGACATCGCAATCTGGGGCATCAAGCTGCTTTGCTCTTGGTGTCACTCAGAGAAATTAATGCATCCAAACATCCTAACAGACCTGACAGCATAGATGCTGAATTGCCCTGCCGATACACCTTTGGCAGTATGTTTATCTCAGTCAGTCCACAGTTGCTTCAGCAATCAGGCAACAGCCAGAGCTTTTCTGGAGTCTGTCCACACAAAGCCAAGGCAATGGGAGGTCTGCTCTAAGGGGATTAGAGGGGATCTCTGCTTAATTAGTCTAAGAGGGCTGATCTCCAAGATTATTTCTTACACAGAGCAAAAAGAGCTACCAAATGGTCTTAGGGTCAGTCAATTACAGCACATATCGGGTGATGTGGCAGAAAACTCCACCAGTTAAAACTTTCGATCCAGAAGAAATCCAGTAGTAGAGATAGCTGGGACCATACTGACACACAGCTGGTCAGGGGGAAACGCAGGCCATACCCCTCTCACAGGGTGGCAGAGCAGGGACCTCTGAAATCACAGCAGCCCGATTAGCCCAGCTAATCTGGAAACGTCCTCCGAGGTGGCTCCACAAAGCAGAGCAAGTGTGTTCAGCGCGCTCTGGTTGTGCAGATCCTGACCAACACATGGAAGAGAAGGATAGCACTCAACACTTTCTCTGTGATGGACAGAACTGAAGGCTTGTTTTATAAGCAAAACACAGATTTAGGAGCAATTACATCATCAGTTCAAGTAGCTGTGTATTTCTAAATATACTAAGTCCCAGCTGTGGTCTGCAGGGAAGCTTTGCTAAAGAAGGTGAATTAGCAGCTGCTGCAATGCTAATCCAGCTTTCTCAGTGCTCACAGCACCATTGCAGGAGTGTGCTGCTCATCACTAAGCACCCACATTTTGTGGCAGACACTGTTCATTCAAGTACTTCCTTATAGGGAGACTTGTATGTGTAGAGAACAGTGAACTTTCTTTTTTCTTGAACTTTTCTTATCATTACTACCACCAAGCCACAAGCGACCACCTGCTTCCATCATCTTCTTTTTATACTTTATCAGAGAACTTTATGGATTATTTTGATACTTCCAGCCAATCTCAGTGAGCAATCAGAATTTTTTTTAACTTTTGACAAACATGACAAAATTTGGAACAAATGAAAAAACTTAATGAGGAAGCAGCATTACAAGCTTTTTGAAAGTGTGGTGCACATAAATTATTGGAAAACTCTACCACTTACAAAGAAGCAAACTAGGTTTATAGTTTCAATGTACAGGGGTTCTGTACATTTCAGAATGTCTCCTGAGAGCAGGGGATAAGTGGCTTCTGCCATGAACTATTGATTGAAGAGTACAGAGTGGCTGCTATGTGCAAAATGAATACAAGATTTAAAAAAAAAAAACAATGGGGGGGGGAGGATAAAAGGGGAAAAAACCTCTTGTCTTACATGAAACAAATTGTTTTCCGCACAGAAAAAAGCCGAACACGAAAACATGATTCTCACCCAATGGCAGAGGTGACTTGCCTAGGGTGAAGAGCCATGTACCTTGATGAGCAATATATCTTTCCTGTCACCATCCTTCCTCCATACTGACAAATACAGGGTTTTGCCAGTGTACATTTCTGGACAAACCACAGAGTTCTGAAACTGGGGATGCCTTCACCTAATGGGGAGAAAGCAATGTTTATTGCTCTTCAGATTACTTGTAAGCATGAAAAATGGCAAGGAAAATGAGCATTTTGCTTTAGATCTAAAGCAGAGATGAGAGCCCCCTCTTCACAGTCATCACAAAGAACTTGTCTCCAGGTGGATGTTGTATTCGTGGATTAAGGAGAGCCAGCTGATGGGTTAACTGTCACTTTAAATGCAGAGATTAGGAATTATCTCAGTAAACTATCATGCATGTCATGCACACCGTTCCCTGGTTGAAAAGGGGAACAAGTAGACAACATGCTGTAAATTCCCACCCACACTTCATGATCTCTGACTGCTTGATTAAGTACATTCCCAGAAATAACCACGAATACCACCTTCATCAAGAAAGACTGATTGAGTTCACCTAATAAAGAGGTGCCAACTCTTATGAAGACTTCTGGAAAGCCTTGAATCTTCACAGCTGTGTCTCTTCCTGAAAATGAGGCAGATGCAGAAGAGTTTTTGATTATCTCCCTTCATCTTAAAACACAAAGCTGTGTTAAATCAGTAGTGCATCTAACTTTAGGGGTTGCCATCCCCAAAACGAATTTACAACAGCTGCACACAGGAAAAATGTAAGCTTTACCTAAAAAAATAGAGAAAATAAACAGGCATGGAAGGAATCCTACTCTGTTACAGCAGCACCATATACAAGTCTTGACACTTCATGAAGAATTTGAGAAGCATATTAATTCACACTGCATTGAGTGTTCTCATCCATTTACTGTCTATCAATAGGACACTTACATGTCATTCATTTTACTTTGCAGAATCCCATCTTCTTTGGGTTAATCAATTATTTGTGTTCCTGTAATTACAACCTCACACAGCAAATATTATAAAGGTTAACTTATTATTGCCTTACTCAGAGAGAGAAAGACTTCAAAGCGAAATCACGCTAAGACTTTTAGAAATCTTTTCTTGTGCCACTGCATTGGTCACAAGCCATCAGGAAGGTTATGAGGTTCCTACCTTCTGACCAGTGCTTCACCATTGGTGTTAATTAAGCTGCCTCTGAATCTGCTCCTGGAAGACTGTCAGCAGAGCTGATGTCTTTCTTAAACAAGAAACATTAAGATCTACAGTTGGAAATCCTCCCTGCTGAACAGTCTCATTCCTACTCTTGCCCACTGATTCTCAGCTCTTAGCCAGTGTGTACAGACAAGGACTGTGCCTTGCACCCAGCAGTTACTACATATGAAATACAAAGAGCAGAAAGCATGTCCAGTGGCAGCTGAAGAGTCCGGATGGAGACTTCTATCCCTCTTCATACTGGGCCAACCATTTTTTCAGAGGCTTATAATTTGGCCAAGCTTAGACCCATGCCCTGAAATTGTAGGTTTTTTGGGCAATTTCACATTAGTTCAAACCAGAATGGTGCCAGGCCTTAACACAATGTTTTCAAGAATTCAGCACATGCAGAATGGTGCATCCTCCATTGTTTAATCCTTAGAAACAGCTGAACCATTAAAAAATAGAGAACAACCAACACCCCTAAATCTGGGACAGAGAGATCATCCTGAGAAAACTGGAGCTCTACTAATTAGTTTGGAAAGCAGCAGAAAAACCTGATCACCTTGTCTCATACTGGGAAGTGCCAGGCGACCTCTATTCAGTTTGATTATTCCATCTGCAAGAACAAAGAGTGAACAGTAAAAAGAAGCCTGTGTAATAACCAAAAGACCTGTGATCTAGAGTATATTCTTGGCTGTAGAATGAAAGCATGTTTTGTTTTTCTAAACTGTGTTGTACAACTGGAAGCTAAGGTGCCATGTCTCAAGTATATGGAGATGATGTTTGGGGTTAATATCTTTTGGTTACTAAATTGTACAAGGATTCTAAAAGAAGAAAAACAATCTAAGTGTTCAGAATCTTTCCCTACAACCTCTTGAGCAGCAGCTTAGTACTTATTTCAGCTAAACAAAATGTCTTGTAGAAGGCTACTCTTCAGATTCAGTTCCCTGATCAACCTAATAAGCACCTTTGTGCAAAAATACTCCAAATCTTGGTCTGTGATAAATACTGTACTTCTACCATTCAACGTAACAGTCTACCCAAATATTTGCCTTCAACAGTCTTTCAGGTTCATATTTTCACTCCTTTAACCTAGATCCACCCCCATTCTCCTCCACTTCTGCCAGTTAACCACCTCACTTTTCCATTCTTCAGTGAGGCTCCTATGTGGCTGTCTGGCCTTGCAAACACTCCTGAGAAGAGGAGGCAGGTCTCTCAGCTGTTATCCAGTTGCCTACGTATGTGGTTACTGTACCATGAAGAGTTTGAAATAAATTCTCAGTGCTCCACAGACTATTTCATATTCCAGTCAGACCAAAATGTGTATGCTTGAAAGTACACAGAAAAAACAGTTCTAGCAGAGTGGGATGAAGATTTGCTGTTAGCAGTTCCAGTATCACACAGTGCCTGGCTCACATCAACATGGCTTTTTCTTCCACCCACTTGCAATCCAGCCTGTAAATGCAACCCACAGCCTGGAGAAGAGAAAGCTCTGGGGAGCCTTTTGGCAGCCTTCCAGTACCTAAAAGGGGCCTATAAGAGAGCTGGAGAGGGACCTTTTACAAGGGCTTGTAGGGATAGGACAAGGGGAATGGCTTCAAACTGGGCAGATTTAGACCAGTTTCTCAGGAAACAATTCTTCACTGTGAGGGTGGTGAAACACGGGAACAGATTGCCCAGAGAAGTTGTGGATGCCTCATCCACGGTAGTGTTCGAGGCCAGGCTGGATGGGACTTAGAGCAACCAGGTCCAGTGGAAGGTGTCCCTGCCCATGGCAGGGAGGCTGCAACTAGATAACTTTTCTATCTTAGCCATTCTATGAGTCTGTGATTCTAACTCTAATTCTTTTCAGCTCCAATGTGAGAACAAAAACACGCTGTGTTGACCATCAGACAACCAAAGCCGAAATAACTTAACAACCGTAGTCAAAATCCAGATGTGTTAACTGACCTCCCTATGAAGAAAAGAAACCTGTAGCTCCAAAGGTCTGCAAATTCTGTAATTACAATTAGCACAAAAACACTAGAAAAGTTCTTTCTACAGGTTTTATGGCAAAACAGGAATTAAATTTAAGGCAACTGACTAGGGCACTAGTGCATTCAAACAGAGCCACCGGAAGTTAGAAATCTCTTTGTTAAAAGAGAATAACCAAGATGGTGCCTGCAAAAGGAAGACATGATTACATACTGAATACACTTGTGTGAGCCAGACAGAGCAATAAACAGAGTTTTCAGCAATTTCAGAATCATTCTTCCTCTCTCAGAAAAAAAGATGCTGTTTTAATGGAGAAGTAAGCACAAGGCAGCAGCTAAACAGCAATAGACAGAATACTTCTGAAGGTAACTTGGGATAGAAGATGTAGTCCGAAAATCGGTGATCCAGTAAGACTGATACTTGTGGAGGATTCATAACAAGATATTTATATCCGACCAAAAATATTTTACAAAGCTTTCTCAGAATTAAAAAGCTTCCTGCAGTAGCTAGAAAGAAAAAAAGGAAGGGGGGAGGGTGCAGGGCAAAGAAAGCATTTGCTAGGAGTAACAAATTCAAAGTTTTCTAGCTGTTCAGTTATTTGAAAAGAGCATGTCACACACTGGCATTTTTTTTAACTGTTCAGAACAGCTCATTGAATTCCTGTTGTCCCTCTATGGGTATCATCTTAGACAAAATGATATTACTAAATACATGGGATTGGAAGAACCCGTCAGCAAAAGTCCCCCTGGAAATGATTTACAGAATGAACGGGCAAATCAAAAACATAAAATTAGCAGCATGTGTCAGCCTTCCGTATGATCCATAGAACTACAACATGGCAAAGTGTGCCAGCCCCAGGTTTCTCGCTCCTTAGGCATGCATGACATGAAAACAAGCACCCATCATTACTGAAAACAGGGTATTTTAGCAATACTGGCATGACTAAAATGCAACTGCTGATCAGTGCCAGTTAGCTAGAATAATCCCGTTAGCATTAGCTCAACTGTTCATTTATAAATCTCTGCAACTCCAATTGTATTTGAAGTTCTTTCTAACACTAACTCCTTTTGTGTGGTGCTGAAAGCCTTCAAAACACTCATCAATTGAACAGCTGATATAACAAACAATCCCTTTTTAACTCTTTGTAGCCTCAATGTTATACAAGTGGTTCTGCATATTAACTGCATCATATCCTGACCAAGTTTTTATTAATTTTATTTTTATATGATAAATATAAAAATTTTGTTGTATTTTACAATAAGCACCATTCTCTTGCCATAGCAAGAGCTGTATCTTATCAAATACTGAGTCTTACTGAATGTTGTCAGTTTATATCCCTCTATGAAAAGTGAATAAAAAAACCCCTGCAGTGCTATTGCTCTTTATCAAGTTCATATATCACAACGGGCATGCATTCCATAAAAATTAAAGTATATTTGATTTTTACTTACTGCCATTTAATTTGTACCAGAAGAGGAAATACTTAGCCGAACTGCACATAGTTGACAGTGTTGTTTCAAATTACTGGGTAGCCCTCACTAGCTCCGGATGAACTTTTTGATCAAATCAAAATGGACAATAAAAAAACGCAAGGGAGATTTCATTAAATAAATTTATTTGTTAAAATAATTTAACTCCAAATACAACTGCTGAGTTTGCATTGAGTTCTATGTACAATTCTTGTTTTATTTGAAACATCAAGGTTTAAACAACCGACATTGTTACAAAACAAACTGTTGCCCCATTTTAAGTTGCCAGTTGTATTAGAGCTCAACAATTAACTGCGAAATACATTAATTCATCCCTAGGAAACTCCAAATCAACAGCATTAAGTCTGACTCCAGAACCCACTTCAGTCTTTCTTCAAACCCTGATCAAGAATTAACAGATGCACAACAATGCAGATAAAAGCCTCCTGCAGTTGTCAAACATTTGTTTTTTGTTGCGGAGTTTCACAATTAAAGCCTAACCAGTGCTTTGAGGGCACACTGGTAATAAAAAAAATAAAAAATTAAAAACAAACATGCACAAAACCCCCCAACCAAATGGCTGACATCTTTAGGCAACATTCTATACAGGAAAGCAAATACCAGTAGTTTTCCCACAGAAAAGTAATGGCAACTGTAGCACTGGGGTTAGGGAGAGGCTAGAACCAGAACAGAAAATGTCATCAAATTTTTTTTTCATACTCTGAAGGGCTGGGTAGGGGAACAGACACAACAGAAAAACCAAACAAAATCCAATGCAAATTGCTTTTAATACTCTTGATCTAATTCTGGTTTGTTTGCTTTGACTAGTTTCTGTGTGTATTTTTAAGGGAAAGAGGAAACAGTTGCTCTCACTATCGTAGCTTAAAGGAATAAAAGTTGCAACTTTTTAAAAAAAAAAACAACCAACAAAACTGGAGAAATGCTGTCTTTGTAGAAAAGTACAAAGCTCTACAAGAACAGCCAAAGGAAAAGTGGGTCTTTGGAACAAATCATAATATTTTAAGGCATGTTATAAGAAACTTTCAAATACTATAATTGGTAATCCTATCAGGATACAAATAAAACAGTGACCCAAGACCAATAAATCCTGCAGAGTGGCCACGCAGCCGCCATGTGGCTCACTTTCCTCCCTTTCTGCTCCCCCTATAATTTGAAAAATCTGTCGAGTGCAACTGTCATTGATTCAAGCTCCACTACCTTCACATTAGTGGAAATACAAATAGTGCATAACTACTTCCTCAGAACTATACAATGAAAAACAACACTTACGCTTCCCCCCCCAGCCAAGTTGCGTGGTAGCTTACATATAGCCTATGCTTTTGAAAATGTAAGAATGTGATGAAGAAACGAGATTGGGAGATGTTTTCTTTAATATTTTCTGTTAAAAATTTATTGTACAATTTTTCCTATATTAAAACCCATCTGCTTTACATTATGAACTTCATTTTAGGCTGCTCATACTATACTTCATGCCACTTTTTTGGCCGATGAACAATCTGTGAGGTAAGACTTTTAACATCTCTGTAAATAACATTGCATAACATGCACTTCCAACTCAGTTTCAAGTTTGGCTTTGGTTTGTTTTCTGTGGGGTTTTGTTTTTTGAGTGCTTATGCTGTGGATCTCACACTGACAAGCTGTTTTACAGATAGGTTGTGCTGCTCAATAAACTGTTTCCCAATCTAGATTATTTTAAACATTGAAATATCATTAATCCAACATCTCACATCTTGTTTAAGCATGGTGGCTGACACAATTGGCAGGCAGGGGGTGGTAAGAGAACATTCATACCATCTAGTTTAGGCATGTAAGTTGTGTGACTTGGAGGACCAAAGTTAAAAGCCTAAGTTTGCTTTATAGTGAATGGAAAGAGGTAGGTGCCTCTAGGAAGGCGATTCAGAGCACCCAAAATGGGCATTCAGATGCCAGGAATAAATGGTGTGCCTATCTCCCTAAGAGAACAAAGTACAGTAACAAAAGCTCTGCAAGGTAGATGGGAAACGGGCTACATTTACGTTCTAGTAAGGCTTAATGTTTTGCGACATCTAATGCCCTTTGAGACATCAGTTGTGGAAACGATTAATTGAAAGATTAAGGGCAGAGTTGGCCAGTTCTCTTCCATTAATATTATTTTCTTTAGTTGTCATCCACTGAAATATAATTCAAAACGTTAAGGATATTTACGAATGAAAATCTGCGAAGTGTTTTGTACTCCAGTGTCCTTTGTAGCAGATGGGAGGGCTTTTAGGAAGTTCTGCAGATGGAAGCAAAACTCTCGAACCTAACTCCAATTACAGCATTTCTAAGGGTCATATACACACACACATACACGCTCAACACACACACACACACACACACACACCCCAGCACCCCTGATGTCACTCATTTAAACACAAGGAACTACACTGTTACTGCACAAGATTGAAAACTAATAAATGCATGGTGTTATTTAGACCACAGGCTCAGTGACTGTATTTTTATGGCCAATTTTACCTATAAAAGATCCAGCTCAAGACAATCTCTCCAGCATTTAAAATCTAAACATTGCGATTGAAAACTTTTCTATACTTTGATTGTAAGACTTCGAAATAGGTATTTCTGTGCCATTAGTCATGCAAATGATAAATACTTCACTGCTATGAAACTAGCAAGTCAGAGCTCGAGCATCCTTTCAAAATAAAATATTTGCTCCCACCATTTAACACTCCAATAATTGGGGCAACCTTTGAATAGTGTGTCAGGCAATTACAGAGCCATTTCCACACTCACCTAACGAATTACAACTGTAACTATTTCACCTCTGAACCAAATGATTTCACATGGTTATTCAATTTAGGTTTTCAACATTAAAGCTATCAAATAGCAAACTGGATTTCCAAAGGTTAGTTCGGGATCACACCAGAGAACGTAGCCCTTAAAGGCAAGAAAAACTGTTGTCTTTAACAAACTTAAAAATGCAGGATGTTCATACTGTCCCACGAGGTTTCTGCAGAAGGGAACATATGGATGAAACATGGCTTAATTTTCCTTACAAGATGGTACTAGTTAATCTATTAAAGTGTTCCTTGTTAGTAAGGCTCAGCAATTTTTTTTTTTTTTCATCACAGTTGCTTCCTCCTGGTTCAGTAAAGTGAAAATAAAGATGCTTCCTGCTTTGTAAACAGAGGGTTTGTTTGGCTTTCTGTAGACCAAAACCTGAAGTGAACCTCCATTTCTTGAGCAGCAAAATGAAAGATTTAAAACATTCCAATGCCAGACTGTTTCTTCACCCATGTTTTTTCTTCCAGATCTTGCCTCTCATTTCACACAGATTCAATGTTTTCTATTTCAAGATGTGGGATAAAGTGTAGAAATAATAGCACTGATTTTGAAAAAAATCCAAACTATATGGGTCTCTGGTAGCCTTTTCCTCCAACACTGTCACAAGTTCGGGTGAAATCAACATATTTGACTGAACAAACTTGGCCACATGTGATAGCACACGTCTTGAAGCACGGTAACTAGACACCGAACGACTTGGCTCTCCTTTTTGAGCTTATGTTTGTTGTGAATGGTCTTCAGAGATATCCTCTCAGCTGCTTCCATTTCCCATTTCCAAAAATTTTCCAGCTTCTTCGGAAAGAGTTGCTATTGTTGCTGTCAGATACGAAAACACACGTACGTTCGACTGGAACGACCCTGTAGATCAACTGACTGTGCCATAAAATTGCAGGTGCTCAAAGGGAAAAAACGGGTGAGATGTGGTCATTTAACCCAATTATATTCAGAGTCAGTGATTGACTTTCAATGCTCAGCTCTGAGTTAATGTTGCTACTTCACTACAGATGTATTTCAAGTGACCCACAAACCAGGAAGTGAAGTAGACAGTTTTACCACCTTACAAAATTTTTGCAAATTAAGTCCAGGTTAGGTCATTTTTAATGCTATTGTATATTACATGCAGAACAGCATGGATCATCTTTGTCTGGCTGTGCTGCATAGTTCATTTGTCTAACAATTTCCGCAAAGAGCTCATCCACCATTGTTTTACTTTTAGCAGAGGTCTCCATAAAGGGGCAGCCCCATTCTTCAGCTAAGGCTCTGCCTTCACTCAATGATACTTCTCTCTCACTTTCCAGGTCCACTTTATTACCAACCAGAATTACTGGCACCTTCTCATACCTACAATTTAAAAACAGAAACAACAGCAATAATTATATTTTAAAGAATGGAACATTCTTAGAGTAAAAATCTATTTACAAACAGTACAGACCCAACAGGAAAGAGACATTGGGGTGATCTTAAAATTTTACACTTGGAAAAAAATGCATATTTCACATTCTAGCGATTTGTTGCACATCTCTTTCCCCTCAGAGCTTCAAGAGTTCTATGAAATGCGTTCTCCTCTGAATTTTCCTTCTCACCAGGAAATCTGCCAGGAATACTTCCACACTACAAAAATAAGGAATATAATATTATTTTCTAGGTTTGCAATCATAGCGTGTAAGAACAGGATGGAAGTCAAACCCTTCCTTCAACATTATACCATCCTTTTCCCTGAACAGGTATGTTGTATCTCCTGTTTGTGATAAGGATGCATCACTCTCCTTTCAAGGGAACATTTATCTTTGGTCAATATATATGGAACTTTCAGATTAGCAATAAAAAGGGAGGAAACCAAAGGGCCAGTAAATTAACTCCAAATTTTAGGAAATACAGTCCCCTTCAAGTACTGTACACACACAAAAGTATTGTCATATAAAAAAATGTATTAGACAATACAGAATGTATATCTCTCCCTTGCAGCATTCACATCATTATGCCAGTTAAACAATTTAAAAAAAAAAGAAAATAATTAAGTTCCATGCAATACTATCACAGTTCTGCTTCATAATCAACTCAGACAGAAAACCAGATCATATATCTATGAAGGAATTAATTACTTTGCACCTCCTTGTGAGGGGATCCTTGCCAATTTTTTTTTTTAAAAATTAAAATGCCTTTTTTTTTTCCCTATTCCCACATGCATAAATCCTTCTTCAGACATGAAACTAGCTAAGTGTTTCATCAGGTTTTAAATTTACATATTTGCCATAGAGAAAAGAAAAGAGAAGAAAACACTTCCATACTATTGTGGAATTCCACACCGTGCCTACTTCCAAAATACTATTACACAGGTTTTCTCATGAAAGCAACAAGGACTGAGAGAAAAACTGATTATGACTTTTAGCACTTAAACGAGACGAAGATCTAAGAGAAGCAAGATGCTTCCTTCTTAATTTAAACCTGATTTTCTACTTCATATTAGCTTAGCAGTACTGCATTGAGTCAAATCACTTGAGTAAGACTGAGCTGTGGACAGACCAAAGTCATAGTGGACACCTGCAGCAGCTGATGATGACACCATCCTTAAGCCACCTATTATACCTCCTCCATCCCTCCCACCTGTCCTCCTTGTCTCCCAGGCAAGGCAGCAGAGCAGTCCTGGTGCATCTACCTCAGCTGGTTGAGGGAAACAACCTGTTTCTCTGTCTGTCAAGACTCTGCACTGGAACATGTAGCCTGTGTGTTCATGCTGGCTTTGCAGCAGGGACTGTGGGCTCCCACACAGTCAGAAAGAATGAAAGGGCAATAACATCTTGAACCACATCAGCAACTCCTGTATCACCAGAGCAGTGTCAAAACTTTTTGCAACTGTCATAAGATGCAGTTGAAATTCTAAACTTTATTATGCCTCTTTGCTAACTAAGGGAATGTCATTTAATACACAGTCTAGGGCTTTTGTCAGTAATCGCAGAGAATTCCCCTCATTTTCACCATTTATCCTGTGCTCATTTACCATCTGAAGATACGACCCATTTCTTAGTCTGTGGATATGCAGTATTTAGCACAATGATACCTTTGGAACTCTTGCAAGAGCTAAGCTGCCACTAATTAAGTACCAAAATACACACAAGCGTCTTGAAATCTGTCCTCCCGCGTTTAAACACAAGATAGCATAGTCTTTAATTACATAAGATGGATGGCATTCAATAGATAAAAAGAAATATTGAATTGCTGTCTTATCTTTATTGTTCAGATGCATGTGTCCTATTGTATTTGCTGTACAGCAAAAAAATCCCTTCACTGAAAGTGAAATCAGGTTTACCTTCACTGCATTGCTTGCTATCTCAGGACCTCACATTTCCTCTTACTCTCCACTAGCTTGTCCTTGTATTCTGCATCTTCTCAATTTTTCCCACTGGCTAAACGGAGAAATTCAAAGCAGCCACTTGAGAAGCACACGGTAAAGAAGCAGATGAACCAGAATTTAAACACAAGATCACCCCTTGTAATTCTGTGAGATCGCTCCAATTTTTTGAGAAATATATGAGGAGACGCACACACGTTGCAGAGTTATAGCCAGTTCCACTAAAGTTTTCCAGTGCCTTGAAAGGTTTAGGAACCATAGAAAAGCTGGGCAACTATCTGAGAGTCTGTATACTATGAGTACTCAGCATCTGGGAAATGGAGCAGTGGAGACACGGAAGTTTCTTACTGCAGAACAGAAAAAAGAACTGATGAGGTGACAGAAAAGATGTGAAAAGCCTAATTTAATTTATTTGCACAGGACCATCTAGGAACTATTAGGTGAAACACAGAGAAGCAATTTTCAGTATTGCTTTTTCCTGCTTTTGCCTCTTGCATTTACCCTATTCACTACCTACCTTCACCACCTAAAATGAGAACCTACAGTCAATAACTTTATTCATGTTTTAATTCAGACTTGTTCAATAACCAATAACTTTACAATGTTAAATTGTGTAAAAAAAGTGTTTCTGCAAAACTCTCATTATGCCTTCTTATCAAAAATAAAGATTTGAGTAGTCAGCTTTACAGAGAAAATACATTTTATATATATATATATTCTGTGTGACTATATATATTGTGTGTCATATATATATATTTATGCCTGTATATAATATCTATATACACAATTGAGAGTCAAGCAATTTGTCTTTTTTACATGGAAAAGTCAGTGTCTGTTATCTAGAATACAGCAAATAATGGGAAAACTGTCCATGGATACTGAATAGAAGACTAGCTCCAATATGGGCTTATGAGCTCCAGCTCAGTATGTCCTGCCAGATCCAAGCTGAGCATGGGAGATTCAGATCAGACATGTGTGTATTATATTCTCCAAGTACCAAGATGATGGTGAACCCACTGTGTGTTAGACAGTGCCATAGGTGAACCAGAAGTTCTTACACAATCTATGTGGCTCCATGTAACGGTTCCAGCCCCTGCTTGTCTTCATTCAGAATTAAGTGGACTGTATTTCCCAATTTTTGAGTTCATGTAACACCTCGTGGGAAACCTAGCTCTTGACTAAACCAAGCTCTATAAGCTCTGAAGTCCAAGCTGGGTCTCCACGCTTTGCCTCCTAACACTGCCAGAATTTCCTGCCTTAGTATACCAGGCTATTTTTTTTCTGCTGAGTGTGGGTGAGTTCCCTGGCTCAATGCTCTCCTTACCACAGCTGCTGATCTCAACAGAAGTGACTCCTGCCTGCATCTGGAGGCTCCACTCCCTGTTCTCAAGAGCTCTGACTGCCTCACGTCCCACAGGCACCACTGAGGTGGTGTGCGACAGCACAGGCCCACTAAGGAAAGGGTGATTTCTCAGATGTGGTGGAATTACATGATTCTAATGAAATTTGAAGGGAAGAAGAACATCTCTTCCTCACAGGCTTTTCACCCTGTTGAATTTCAGTGACCCAAGAGGAAAACAGCTTCTTCACAAAGGGAAAAAAAAAAAAAAAAAAAAAAAGAGCCACCTTGCAATGCCCAAGAAGCAATGCAGAACCCTTTTGTACAACCACAGAAATCAAACTCAGGAATTCACAAATCCTTCCAAAAGATTCTAGTAGGATCTAACCTACTCACAAAGACTTTTATCAGAGCAAAAGAGGCTAAAACCCCACCACCAATACTGAAGTCCTGAAAAGCCAGACTTCTTCTCCCATCACAGGATCTGTGACAGTGTAGCTCAGCCTGTGGCGGGAGCTGGGCAGAAATTTTGCCTTCTGGTGCAGCCGATATCCCCCAGCCTGTCCCCTTGGCAATGGAAACGTGGAACAGTTCTGCTCCTTATCCCTGGAGTAGAAAAATCACATTTTCTCACTATGGCTGAAAAGCTTTGAGCAGCACTGATCAATCCTAACGAAAAGCATGAGAGCCATCTGAAAATAAGAATTGCTGCCATTTGTGTCAGTATCAGAGCAGCACAGTATGTATTCTAGGGCAAACATCATAACAGACCCCATAAGAAATACTCAAATGTAGCACGGGAAGGCTTGACTTTTCAAGACCTCTTCAGAAACAAATTTTTGCAAGGCCAATTACATGTTTGCAGCACACGTTTAAAGAACAAGGCACTTCACCCTGTTTAAATGATCTCACTATCCTTTGCTCCAATATGACAGCTACCAAACAGTGATGACTCCTGAGGAGATAACACAACTGCAGTCATTTATAGCCCTATGAAAGACACTGGTGCAGAGTCAAATGCCATCACATTTGGAATATCACTACTAGCAAGGTACATTGCTCCATAAAAGACAATCAGAATGTATTTCTCAGTCCAAGATAACTATTCAATGCTAAAAGCCACTCTCTTATCCATCTTTAATGAGCATCTGGGACCAACAGGCCACAGTAAATCCCTCAGTTTTCCTGTGGATGGACACCATAACCACATGAAATTAATAAATACAAAGCTACGCACTACTGACTACACAGCCTTACATGCCACATAGCAATAAACAGTTTCTACATTTTATCGTATCTCACACAGCATATACATCATCCACATTTCTGTTTAGATTAGTATGTACACTTTGAATAACAGCTTGAAACATTTAGAAAGCTTTAAGATGAACAGTATGTAAATGATCTTCAGAGACTTTTACCTCCCATTTTTTCTACCTCTAATCATACTCAGAAAGAGAAAAACATGGGCAGTACCTAAGATCACATCTGAACATTTTTTACAAGGTACTTTCCAGATTTCTGGCTAGAGTTGTCATTGGATAAAGATAAACAAAGGCAATGTGCAGTGAAAATATAACAAATGAAGAAAAAAAGAGCAAGAATTAAAAAAACTCCAAAACACACACCAAGGCTAATAAACTGATCTGACTGCCTTAGACAGTGCTAGAGATTGCCCAGTATCCCTAAATTGTGTGAGTGTGTACAGGAAGCATGTTGTACTAGTCCGTATTGATCATGTCAAAAAGTTTAAACAGGTTCCTGTTTTCTAATTTCACAGTCTGGAAGTACTGTATCTTTTCTAGTATTTTGTCCAGAGCTTCATACTGGACTCAAATATGTTCAATCAAATGCAAAAATAGTCTGCATAATAAAAACAAATTAGGAGGACACCATATATTCTTAGAGACTATTTCTTATAACAGGAGCTTAACTCCTGTTGCAGTTTTTGGAAAGATGTATGATTATAGCTTTATATGATAAATACTGGGACGCCTGAAATGTAAAAGGTATCTACCCATGATAACTGTTCTTAATCATCAAAAGGTGGCTCCAGCACTAAACCACCATTATCATCCTCTACATGCAGAATGTCTTCCTCTTTTTTTTCTCTCTCTCTCTTTTTTTTTTTTTTTTTTAAATTTCTGGCACTTCTGATAGTTTTTCAAGAAGGGAATTAGTTTAAGGGATAAAGATATTTAGTAATTATAATGATGCAAATAACATCAGAAAGTCAGTAGAAATAATTACTCTTGATTCTAGACTTACAAAAAATTTGTGGTATGAATCCTGCCAAAATATAAAGCAAAAGAATTCTGAGTGGTATGAAATAAAGTGCCAGAAATGACAGCTAAATCTATTAGGTTGTTTAAAAATTCACACATAAATATAACTAAACATCCTGTTGTAATATAACTTGCAAACTTTGACTGCCTGCAGTAAAATCTCTCATAACTTGAACTAGCAGTTTCCTCTTCTAGAGGAAGAACATATTCCAAATGTAACTATCAAGACTTTTTCTTATCTCTTTCCCATAGTTAATTGGTATTTAATGTAGAACCCTCAATAGCAAAAACTCACATCAGCTACAGAGGATAAGAAAATACATACAGGGTTCCCCAGCCTGATTCTGAGCCTCTCAAAGACCAGGATGAGAGGAAGCAATACCACAGAATTGCCAAGAAGAAATCTTTATTGAATTCTTGAACCAAAAAAGCAAGAAAAACATATACATATATCTAAAGTTATTACTACCTTGCCTTAAAAAATTTGGACAGAGAAGTCATTTGATTTTTTCCAAACCCTGATTCTTTCTATGTAGTTTTAAAAAACCTTACCATCAGAGGCTCAGTCTGCAGAGCTATATCTGTTTCCATGGACTGCTGCAAATATATATGAATGAAGATGTGCCTATGCCTGTATACATGTATAGAATGTGTCAGAGATAGAGATGCAAATCTAAAAATAAGTAGGTTTCTGCAAAGTTTGAGCACTTCTCCCTCTAATCAAAATTATTACAGCTTCTCAGGTGAGTCCATACAGAACAGCTGTAAAACTCCCACCACTGTGACGCAAACAAGTCATTCCAGTTTACTAATTAATTACATTATTCAGTTTTGTAAGCTATATTGTGCAATGATTTAATTTCTTAAGCAACAACTCCCAACTAAAAAAAATAGTCTTAAAATAATTTTTATAAATAGTAGATGTTTAGGAGTTTATTGGAAGTCCCACTGCAACTAGGTGTCTGAGTCATGAATTAGTTTGCTATAAAGAACAGTGTATGACCTAATTGCAGGACTGGAATCTAACATTTTATTCTAGGCTTTGACATGAACTCCTTACATAGCCTTTGGGAAAACAAACTCTTCAGATGGATAGATTGGGGTATAATGTCGCAATGATTGTACTTACTCACAGGACAGCAAATTAAGTAATAATTGTAAAACAACCTGGAGGAAAATATTAGAATAATTAATAACACCACACCATATCACTTTTGAGGAAGCTTCAGAAACTATCTTTGTTCTTGTATATGAAACTTTCTGGAAATAATCACCTCAGCCTAAATAAAATATTTCAAATCAGTTCAGTTCTGTGGTTGTTATAGTTGGCTTACACTTTCCAGTTTGCTTGAAGGTCTAGAAAAGGTCTCAGCCAGTGCCAGTTTGGTTCACCTTTGGTACTGTGCTTGTAAGAAATTAGAGCAAATAGTTCTCTTCCAAGCAAAAGCCCAAGAAACAACAACAAACCCCAATATAATGAAGCACTATAAATATTTGCTTCCCCACTGTTACAATAAGTACTTTTTAATCAAGGCACTTGCACACATTGTTTTGAGGTAGCTTACAGATAAGACCTTCCCAGGGACAAGAACCATGGATGGTATAATACAATACACATACTCAAGGGCCATCTAGTAAACCTAAATTCCCTTGCTGCAACAGAGGCAACAGGATGATGCACATAATTTCTGTATGAAGGACATGAAAGAACTTTACAAGGTCATTTTCAATCACTTTAGAGAGAAATTCTTATCTATAGAGGGTTTTCTGCATCTAAGATTTCATAGGGAAACTAAAATAACAATAAACTCCTTTCTTGTGTTCAGTCTGCTTCTGCAAGTCGTTATAGATACAGTCTATTTTCAGCTCTGCCTCCAGCTTGAAAGGTAAAATGAACACCTGAAAATTCAAAGGCCTGGCAACATGTCCTATGGGAGAAGGGTTCACTATTCACTAAAGCCCTAAAAAACCCCCCATATCACTAAGATGTTATGGAAACGTTTTCTCATTAAGTTTGCAGAACTCCATGAATGTTTAAACTATGTCCCACGACACTATCAGTTCCCCTGGAAGTTCGGCTCTGGCATAGGTGACAGGCAAACAGCACTCTGAGTGCTGGGGATGACAAGGAGCCAATGACATAAGCAGGTGCAGTTCTCATCTACTGCCATTTCAGATGCTCAAAAGCCTTCACAAACAAGTTTAGTTTACACCTTAAACAGGGTGCTTCTCCCTAGTATCTCTCATTGAAATTCACAGCTAACACTGAAGTCTATTATCAAGACTGAAAAGACTCTAAGGGATATATAAAATCTACCTGCTTAGCAGCAGGTTTGCTGTGAGCATATCCAAACAAGATTTTAATCCTTGAGTTCCCTCTCTACGCCAATCAAAATTCTGGCCTTACACAACCAAGCATCAACATCATTTTCTTGAAATCCTGAAATACTTGCCACATTTAGTAACTCAGAAACACTGAAATTTTCAAATAGGATTTTTCTGTTCTTTGGTATAGCTTTAAAAAGGAATAACTACAAGTTTCACTCTTATATAAAATACAAGGCAAATGTTTTACCTGACTTTTTCCATCATGACTAATTCTCTTGTTTCTAAAAGCAACAGGAAAATCACAATGTCCTAAAAATCGGAGATTCTCACAGCCACACTGATTTTACTTAGCTCCTAACTCTCTACTCTGTTTGCATTGAAAGAAGTCTACTTGTAAAGAAAACTATGAACAGATTATGAGTCATGCTATAGTTGCTTAAATGCAAAAAAATTCTTGCTCAAAATTTCCAGACACTAAAGCTGAGCATCTAATTTTTTTTTTAATTGCTGCTACGAGCTGTAGGAATGGCCTAACATCTTGAAAATTACACCTCATATTTCAGTATTTAAACTTTGCATCCATAATTGAAAATTATTCTTAAGAACCATATTAGTTATCTTACCTTAAATACTTTTAAGCCATACCCATGCTAATATACTAATGTTTATTTCAATACAGTGAGCATGACTGGGTATGTCAAGGCTTTCAGTACCTACCAAATGTACAACATATGGAAGATTTTAAAATTAAAGAGACTACCATCTATCTTTTATTTTTAATTTGAAGTCTTAAGGACACTCCTTTTAAATGATCATTTTTTTCAGACACAACCACTTATAACTGAATTTTAGCCCCTGATATCTTACAGAAAACTCGTTAACCATCAAGCAAGAGGAGTGCTGACATGAGACTTAAGAGATGCGGGTTCAGTTTCACACCCTGTTACAGACATCCTGTGCAATTTCTAGCAAGTCCTTTGAACTCCGTTCCTCCACTCTCCATCTGAAGAAAACAATTGTCAGCTTAAACCTCTGATGCCTATGGCACATAAACATCCAACATTCTTCCATCCTTAGTGATGGAGGCAACCTAAACTTCTTGAAGGATGCATTAGCAGTTTTGATTTTTCTTCGAGTGAGAAAGCATCTTGCATGCCAACTATTCTCTGCAATATGCTACGTAACACCACAAAACTTTGGGTTCTACTTACAAGTATTGAGAAGAGATATGTTAGGGCAGATTCTGTGCCTATGTAAGCCTGTTAGCAGAAAAAATAAAGCTATTGAATTAGGTGTGCCTTGAAAAAAGAACACCAGCTTGGGGGCAAAGTCAAGGTTGTTACCTCACTTCAACAACGCTGGCTTGACCAGAAACTGCAAAGGCTCATAATATCTTAAAACATATGCTGACATTGAGGGATTTCTCCTCTTCCTTGCTTTTTGGTACAAAACTTCTACAAGGTCAAAGCCTGCCTACTCTGGTAAAGTGGGACTTGAATAGGTCCCCTTACAAATTAAAAGCAATGTAAGCCTCTTGCACATCATACAAATCTACAGATTCTAATTGTTTCATAGTTTTGAGTTATTACATTGTTGTGTTCAAAAAAACTTAACAGCGACCCTAACATGCATTACCATTTATCTATCAATACATGCTTTGTCACAAGAAATTTCTCTCACAAGCATCTCTCTTGACATGCAAATGCTTAGATGAACTACTGTAATATTTTAAAAGATGCTGTAAACTTCCTGCAGAAGCAACCATTGACAAAGGTGGGGGAAGAGAAAGAAAGTGACCAAAGAGATTTGTACCAATTCAGATATTTCAAATTTTATGTCTGTAGCTGGGTTAAAGAAAAATCCTTCAGATAAGATGCTGTTAATATTCCATTTGAAAAAAACTGAAACAGCATGCAGCCCCTGTATAAAGCAGAGTTTGTAAAGTAATTTATGAGGACAATGGTAGATCTAGTTTCTTATAGAGTCTATCAATGCTTCTATCTAAAGTTCTAGTTTTTCTTCTGCCTACAATTCTTTCCCTTGCCCTTCTCCAGTCCATAATTAGGGTTAAGCATGTGCCAGTTTCTTCCACAACTAGAACACTGACAGCATGTCTTTCCCAGCAATAATTCTGACAGAACTTAATCATATTTAGATTTCTAATGCATTCCAGACATTGAACCAGGCAGGAAGGGACCTTGGGAGGTCTCCAGTCCAATCCGTTGCTCAGAGCAAGGTCAGCCAGGAGATTTCAACCAGCTTGCTCAGGGCCATGCACAGTTCAGTCTTGAAAACTTCCAAGGACAGGCCTTCCACTATCTCTTTGGGAACTTGTCCTCCTGTTTAGTTTAGTTTAACTTTGTTATAGAACTCACAACTTACTGGCAGGTAATGTAAGAAGATGAGAGAAGCAGACAACTGAGTTGCATAAGGCTTGTTTACATAGAAAATGGGCTGAGAAACAAATGCCAAAGTTACATAAATATTTATAGCTATTCGTTCATGTAGAGGAAGTGATAATCATACTTACAGTCCTCAAGATAGACACATATCTTAGAATTTTGAAAGCAAAGTGAACTAACCAGATTTTACAGAATTAACTAAAGCTCAAGCATAAGTTCATGGCAACTTCGAACTCTTTATCCTTGTTTGTTTAAACTATAGAAAGTGAAGCTTTTTAGTATAGTAAAAACTTTGGCTAGAAAAACTAGCCAATTGCATATGCATTTTAAAAGGGCCAGAAATCTACAGTCCTGTGAGATATTGGTTCACTCTTCAAAGCCAACACGCTCTTATATTACTTTAGCCAACTTATAATCACTGATAAAAATTCCACTGCAAAACTTGTTTAAACTATTCTAATAGGATTTTCTCTAGCTCATTAAAATTACACTTTTACAATCTTAAAGAATAGGCCTAACAATTAACTCAAAACCTTCTTAGTAGCATCACCTGCTTCCAAAGGATTAGAGTTCAGGAACAACTGTGTCATGCTGTCCAATCAGAACTACACAAAAAGAAACAGTTTCTACTCCATGTCAAGCTAAGAACCTTCTTACCCCAAGAAGTCTGTGCTCCTGACTTTCAGAACTACCCAGATCTGGCCTCAGAAAACAAATGCAAGGCCTAGATCAAAAAATTCACTTCTGCTAATTTGACTGCCATTACCTGGTCTGCAGAATCAAGCTTTACATATGGATATAAACTGCATTTCCATAGTGACTTTTATTTATTTGCTTTTTGAAGAATTTGACCTTTTGCACTGAACCTAGCTTCAGGTAACCAAACCTTTGGAAAAACTAAAATAAATATAATGAGACTACGAGGCAAACAACCTGGCCTAAATTTCTGTTCTCTCATCAGTCCCCATGTAGAACATAAGGCAGGTAGATACCAAAATTTATATGATACTGTATAGCCTGAAAAGAATTCGTGTTCAAAGCAGACTTCTTTGTTGCCCTAGAAACTAAAAAAAAAATAGAGCTTAGTGTCCTTCAAGCTAATAAAAACATCCTACAATGCAAATAACAAAACTTTGCAAAAAATGCTCTGTTGAGACAGATCTGCCTCACAGCCATTAGGTTACAGCTCTGGGTATTTTTCAGAGGATATACTATTTTACTAAGCAAGTGACCACACTGATACAATAAACCAATTTAGGAGAAAATAGTATAAATGTTATAATTTTCTCTTTTATTTCAGAAATAGTATTCTGATTTCAAATCCTTTTGCCTATAATCAAGCCCTCTTCTACCAAAATAAAAATCACCAAAAAAGAAAGAATAGATGTGAATCCAAAGGCCTTGACTAGCATCATTAGCAAATGCTCTGCAAGCCCCCTCACTTTGCTTCTGGACAAAATGTCCAGCACACAGCTGGATAAACACATCATGTGGTGGGTAAGCACTTGGCTCATGGATTGAGCACAGAGGGTAATAGTGAATGGGGGAACATCAGACTGGTGACCTGTCACTAGCGGGGCTCCACAGGGCTCCATCTTAGGCCCTGTGCTCTTCAACATCTTCATAAGTGACTTGGACACAAGACTGAAAGGGATATTAAGCAAGTTTGCAGATGACACAAAACTGGGAGGAGCTGTTGACTCCCTTGAAGTCAGGGAGGCCCTGCAGAGATATCTTGACAAATTAGGGGACCAGGCAATCACCAACCATATGAAGTTCAACAAAGGAAAGTGACAGATTCTGCACCTGGGATGGGGCAACCCTGGATGTATGTACAGACTGGGGAATGAGATGCTGGAAAGCAGTGCCATGGAAAGGGACCTGGGGGGTCCTGGTTGATGGCAGGTTGAATATGAATCAGCAGTGCCCTGGCAGCCAGGAGGGCCAACTGTGTCCTGGGGAGCATCAGGCAAAGCATCACCAGTTGGTCCAGGGAAGGGATTTAACATCTTTATTGATGATTTAGATGAGGGGATTGAGTCCATCATTAGCAAATTTGCAGATGACATCAAGTTGGGAAGGAGTGTCGACCTGCTGGAAGGCAGGAGGGCTCTGCAGAGGGACCCAGATAGGCTGGAGAGTTGGGCCGATTCCAACAGGGGATGAGGTTCAACAAGGCCAAGTGCCGGGTCCTGCACTTTGGCCACAACAACCCCCTGCAGCACTACAGGCTGGGCACAGAGTGGCTGGAGAGCAGCCAGGCAGAAAGGGATCTGGGGGTGCCGATTGGCAGGAAGCTGAACACGAGCCAGCAGTGTGCCCAGGTAGCCAGGAAGGCCAATGGCATCCTGGCCTGGATCAGGGACAGTGTGGCCAGCAGGAGCAGGGAAGTGATCCTTCCCCTGTACTCAGCACTGGTGAGGCCACATCTGGAGTGCTGTGTCCAGTTCTGGGCCCCTCAGTTCAGGAAGGATATTGAGGTGCTGGAGCGGGTCCAGAGAAGAGCAACCAGGCTGGTGAAGGGATTTGAGCACAAGTCCTATGAGGAGAGGCTGAGGAAGCTGGGGTTGTTTAGCTTGGAGAAGAGGAGGCTCAGGAGTGACCTCATCACTCTCTACAACTCCCTGAGAGGATGTTGTAGCCAGGTGGGGGTCGGTCTCTTCTCCCAGGCAATTAGCAGTAGGACAAGAGGGCACGGGCTTAAGCTCTGCCAGGGGAGGTATAGGTTGGATATTAAAAAGAGGTTCTTTACAGAGAGAGTGATCAGACATTGGAATGGCCTGCCCAGAGAGGTGGTGGATTCACCGTCCCTGGAGGTTTTTAAGATGAGGCTGGATGTGGCACTGAGTGCCATGATTTAGTAATCACAGTGGGGTTGGACTTGAAGATCTCTGAGGTCTCTTCCAACCCAGTTAATTCTATGATTCTATGATTGTCCCACTCTGCTCTGCACTGCTGCAGCCTCACCTTGAATATTGTGTGCAGTTTTGGGCACCACAATATAAGAAAGACATTAAGCTCTTAGAGAGCGTCCAAAGGAGGGCAATGAAGATGGTGAAGGGCCTTGAGAGGAAGATGAATGAGGAGTGTCTGAGGTCACTTGGTCTGTTCAGCCTGGAGGAGACTGAGGGGAGATCTCATTGCAGTTACAACTTCCTTGTGAGGGGAAGAGGAGGGGCAGGCACTGATCTCTCCTCTGAGGTGACCAGTGACAGAACACAAAGGAATGGCCTGAAGGTATGTCAGGGGAGGTTTAGGTTGGATATTAGAAAAAGGTTGTTCATCCAGAGGGTGGTTGGGCACTGGAACAGGCTTCCCAGGGAAGTGGTCACAGCACCAACCCTGACAAGAGTTCAAGAAGTGTTTGGACAATACTCTTGTACACATCGTGTAGCTCCTGGGGATGGTCCTGTGCAGGGTGAGGGGTTAGACTTGATGATTCTTGTGGGTCCCTTCCAACTTGGCATATTCTGTGATTCTGTAACCACACCTTGAAAATATACTACAAGAAGGCTTTATATAATGCTCAGTCCTCCTGAGTTTCTCCCAGAACATTTGATTTTCAACTTAGGAAAGAAAAACATTCTGCCATGACTTTAAAAAGTTGATGGTCCTTATCTTACAGAATAAATTATCTAATTACTATGTGCCTGGTATAAATAATTGGAATGTTTGAATAAACAGAGCATCAAGGAGGTTTTCTTCTCCACAGGTATAACAAGTCACCTTCCTCTTTAACAACTCAACTTTCTAACTCTAGAAAATTAATTCAAAAAGAGCACATCAGCTTGATAAGTGAAACCCTTTCCATATCTATAGATGAACAGACTAAAATAACAGCTTCAGAAGTCATGTTGGGATTTTTTTTATTGTTTGATTTGTTACTTGTTTGTTCTTATTAAAATAAATTTTGGTTCATCTTCAAATACAAAATACTGCTTCCCAGCAGTACCACCCAGTACTACCTCTGTGTGGCAAATATAACGAACAATTTACTTATAACCTCTCTTCTGTGTTGAACATAAACCCCAGAAATATTTTTCTTAGGATCTTATTTCATTCTTTCTACAATAAGACAGGTACCAATCAGAGAAAAACAAGACAACTTCATTCTAAATCAGTGTTGTGGATATATTCTAACATCCAGAATTTTCTTATTAAGAACTTGCTTATAAAAGGACATTAAATACAGGATACCTAGTAAAACAGTACAATCTAAACATTTTACTTTTCCTCACATGTGTGTATGTATATCTCAAATCTAATATTGGATTAACTACCAAAATGAAGCCAGGTAGAATGAGGAGCTCAGATACACTCGTCATCCCAGATGCCTAGCTATTTATATTTTAACTACTGTATAAATGTTAATTTCCTCAGGTCTAGCCCAGGTTAAAAAAAGCTCCCTTTTCCCAGAAGACTTCTACTAACCTGTCTGGCAGCCATTTTGCTGATCACAAAGACACTTTGTGTCACTCAGTCAACCCTGGAGAGCCTTTTATCCTGTACACATTAACCCCATCAGCTATCAGGCTGTGCCTGCACCAGCAAGGTCAGTCTCTGGGACTCCATCACCAGGCCACTGCATCTCTGGGGATTTGGGCACTTGGCTGCTTTGGCCGGTGCCAAAGCTGTGTCAGCAGCAGCGTGGGTGCACCAGGGTCAGAGCCTAAGGCTCGGGGCTGTCAGCATCCCTTGGGCATTGGAGCGCCTCCACGCTGGCATTTTGCCGATGGCTGTGTGCTGGCTGATGGCCTGTGTCACCCAAAGAGACGGATACTCAGCTGAACTCATGGAGAGGACGGGCCTCGATGGCTGACAGAAAGAGCAACTCGTGCGTGCACGCGTGAGAGAGAGGGAAAAAGAATGAAACGAGGCTATGTCTCTTACTGACATTATTTTTTTTTGCAGAGGGAGAAAACACCAACAAGTCAGGCCAAACCAAGTAACTTCTTTAAAATGTTGCAAATTCCCACATGGACACCAATTTTAATATTGCTCAAATTACGTAGGAAACAAATAGGGTGGATTTATACAGGTTTAACCAAACTTGTTCAGAGGCAACTTGGTGACAAAATTTTCACGAGTGGACAAAGACTATTTTAAATGATTTTAAATAGAGGATGACTGCAGAACCTGATAAATTCTGTACTTTGGTTTTTTTTCCCTTTTATCCTGACTCCTGACCTCATAAACTAAAAGACTGAAAACCCTCTCTGCACATATATGCATATATTTGTGTATATGAACACACATTTCTGAACAAACTTATTTTTAAAGAACTATGTAATTTGTTTTATTCTGAGAGACAAAATATTTCCCCAAAACTTCCATGTCTGCTGGTCACATTCTAGGTACAGAAAGGATGATAATTCGTATAGTTAACCCTCAAAAGTAACAATAATCATGGTAAGAAAATAATTGAAAAAGTTGGATTCCTTTTAAGAAAGAGACTATGTTTAAAGGTACCACACACCCTAGTGTCCATTACATCTTCTTCATTGAATCACTAATTGGTAACTAGAATTTCCTGAAAATAGTCCACTAATTATTTTTTCCACATTAAGTTGTCCTATGCAGAAAGGCCATTCCAATTAATATGAAGGGGTGTGCGGGGGTGTGAAACCCAGACTGTTCCCAGTCCTTTTAATCTAACCACATTTCTTGCTGACAGACAGAAAGTCTTTCAAAAGGAAGGCGTTTTGATCATCTCTGGGAGAAGAATGTAGACTTCAATTACCAGTCCAATTATCCCAGCTAGGAAGGCAATACAATTGCTTAATTTTAGAGTAATAAGGGACTTTCAAGGTGTGCCTTCTCAGCTTTCATCAAAGACTGAGCTTTCCATCGTCCCTCTCTGGCAGATGAAGCTACCATGATGGCAGTCACTATTTCTGACTAAAAACTATCCGAAGGAGATTTCAACATTCACCAAGTCACATGTTTTCTTTCTTGAATATGCCCATCTCATTTAAATAAAGGATGCTTTTTTTTTTTGTATATTTTTTCCAAATTCAGTTTATGAGAACAAGATATAGAAAGAAAAGGCAGTATTCTGCAATAAAGAGCAAATCCTATTGAAAGACCAAGTTCTTGAGAAGCCACAGAAAGAAAACTTTATTTTTTTCAAAAACTCATCCTTCTTTCCCACGTTAAGGTTACAAGGCAGCATTTCTTCCCAGAGGCAAAACCTTTGTAATCAGAGGTTTCATTCTTTTCTTCTCAGTGTCCCCTATCAAGCCCAGGGACACACCTGTAAACACTGCAATACAGGCCACCCTCCTTCCCTCTTTCTTCTTGTTCCAGAGCAATTCGGGCATTTTAACTTCAATTACCCTGTCTCTAGCTTTCCATATATTTTGTTTTCCTTTTCAGAACACAGTTATATAATAAACTTTGTTAGCTAAAACCTGAACTATGTGGATTTGTTCAATCAAAGAGTTACAAAAGCATTAAGATGAAGTAGTCTGGGTAACCTACCTTTCCATCATGGGGCTACCATGATGCTGATCTTGAGCTTCTTGTGACATAATTTTTAGATAGATAATAGTATTTTGAACATGTCTGCTACAATTTAGTAGTGTGACTGAGGGTTTAAATTGTCTGCAAGTGCCAGTCACTTCCCTCCCTTGAGAAAGGGCCCTGTTTTTCATTAAATGTTCACATTATGTGTCCTGGCTACAAACCATTACAGCTGCCCAGCAGTTGAGCTCTTGGCAATTACAAATGTGACCAAAATTATAAACCAGAAGGATTAAAAGACCAGTAGCTCCAGTCCATTAGGAGGCTGTCCAAGGACGACATTTGCTCTCCATGGTTGCTGAACACCACCCTAGCACAGATGAGGAGCAAGTCCAGCAATCCTCCAATTGAATGGTCAGTGCAGAATCCGAGGCAAAGGGCCTACTGGCAGCAGGGCAGTTTCCACAACAATGCCAGACCTTTAAGAAAAAACTGGTACTCAGAGTGGTAACAGGAACAGCATTCCTTGCCAGCAGTGGTTATCAGAGTGATCTGATGGCTGGTAAGTATCTGACTTTGGTTGCTATGAAATCTGGTTACAGAGAGCACTCAGAATAGAAAAGAGTTACAAGAGGCTAGACTGAAAACTGCTGGATGGTAAACAGACTCATCAGAAATTTGCTGTAGCTACATAAGACCGATACTTCAGTAAATAACGGAGGTTACACAATCTCACATGGAACAACTACGCTATCTATGGTGACTGACTACAGGCAAGACCATTAGGTATCGTCATCCAGTCTGAAATTATCAGCTGATCCATAATGTTATCTTTAAAGACAGGAGAGGATTTTTCAACCCTAATCCCATCAAAACATAGCCACCCATTCACCACATCAAACAGCAGCCTAGCTTCTCCGCAGTTTGAATGAAATTTGGGAATATTTGAATTGAGTGAAATTCTAGAATGTGACACCATGACTAAATTTTCTGGAACATCATGAACCAAGGAGCAGAAGGCTATTGATTTTCTCACATGGACAACCTCTAACAGCTACTGGAGAAACAGATGGTATGAAAATAGACTACTGAGTATCTGCAGCTTCTAATGTTAAGTGAGGCTGAAGACAACCAAACTAAGGATAGACAGAAGAGATGCCTATGGAGGGAAACTACTCAAAGTTTCTTCCTGTTTGATACTTAACATTAAAACTACATGGACTTTCAACAGGCTATCTTGATATCATCTGCTCCTCCAGCTTCTTCCTAGGAAAGAGTCTGCCATCCCTCAGACAATTCTTGTATAAGGATAGCCACCTAAGCAGACTCTACTCCAAATAAAACATTATAATCAGCAATATAATATAATGTGTGCATAGAACTCTTTTTCTAGAGAAGGAAGATATCTGAAGTACAAGAATTGTTATAACCTCATGCTGTGGATGACACGATCATCAAGTCTCTAGTCTACTCAATATTCTGTACTAACAAGATCCATACAAAGACATTCAGAAATTCACTGCTCAAAACATACAGAATGAAACTGATATGAAGAAGCAGGAAGCAAAGAGAAAAATGAACTCTGATGACAAATATTTCTGGGTCCAAAAGCAAAACTGAGGTGGCTAAATATACCAGGACTCCAGAAGAATATAGAGAACCATATCCAAGAGACTGCTCCATGAAATTTCTTACCTACCCACTTAAATTCTCAAAAGTCTGCAACCATCTGAAGTTTTTTTGTCAAAACAAGGTAGCAGTTTGAAGGTCTTACAGCTGTGCGAGCCCAGCTGAGCCATATATTGAAACCAAAACATACCTAAGCTCTCTGGGGATTTACAGATGAGGCATGCAAGCAGCCACATCCCCCGAGAAGCCTAATTCACTAAACACTATTCCATGAGTCTACTAACACAACAATAGTAAGATATTCAAAAAACCCACAACAGATATCATTTCCACAAAAAGCCATAGGAATAAAAGCAAGTAGTGGCAAATGCTGTTTCTCACATTTAACTCAGCAGTACAACAATTACAGCCCTGATCACTGAGGTGATAGACCTGCACCATACACCTTCTTTGGTCATAGCAGTTTCACATCTGCTTTTTCCAGAAAGCTGTTCTAACCACTAAGCTACAAGTGAGGTTGAGAAAATACTCTTCAATCTTCCTATTGAAGATAAGCCACTATGAAGGTAAATACAAATACATGAAGGCAAATTCACAAATCCCAGGGGAACAACAGAAAAAGATCAGATGTACAAGCTGAAGAAAGATACCAGGGACTGAAACCTGGTGATTTCTCAGGATTGCATATTCATTTTAGATTAAGAAGTCACTGCAACAATGCAAAATGGGTATCCCATACAGTTAGTGGTCACCAGAAGACTCCCCTAGTCCAGGTGACCACAATATTTCAGGAAAGGTCAGATGTTGCTCCCCGACGACATATTGACTTGCATTTTTCTCCCAGTCTTTCAAAATTTAAGTGTTCTGATCAGCGAGTGGGCCTGTGTCTCAGGAGAAAAGATTCTGCATATGAGTTGATATTTCGAATAGTTTGTTGCAACAGGAATACACACCTCAAATCAAAACAGATTCCTAAAGAAATGACACAGAAAAGAAACACTAAGCTATTTTGCAAGATCTATTCCTCATTTATTTCTCAATGAAATGCAAGAAAAGAGAAGATTTGCATTGGGGAAAAAAAAATTAAAAAAGGCATCTCTTCCAGAGCACTGCATATTCAGAAGATTGATGTCTGCCTGTGTCCTGCACACTTGGTACAAAACCAAAACCAACCTTTCCTACTCCCAGAACATTCACTGCTTACTGAGGAGGTTATCTCCTGAAGAACTCAAGAAGATCAAACAGATTTAAGTGGTACCACAATCACAACCCCCCACTCCCTTTCCCCCAAACCTAACACCACACCCAAATGGACAAAAGCAATGGGAGAATTCATTCTACATTATCGCTTGGATTTCGATAGTGGACTGCAGCATTAATCCTGCAGAACGTGAGTCATTCCTTCTTCTGTCTTACAGGCATTGTAGGGAGTAACCTGCGTGTCAGCTACTAAGAATCTAACTGCATCCAAGACTAACAGAGCAGATGCCTTCTTTTAAGCAGCAAGATGGAAAGCCTGGATTTGGTCGGAGACTGAGGAACACTCGGATCAGTTAGATTTTTCCTTTGTGAGGGTGGAAGGGTATGAAAGGCATCTGATAAAATGCTCCAGAAGAAATAGTTCAACATGATTATCTTCTGCCCTCCAAATTATTTTCAAAAAAGGGATTGTATTCCTGAAGGTAAAAGCCCCCCTCCCACTGCAACTAAAACACAAAACGTCACTGAACCTGGATATAGAAGACTACTACTAGGAAAACCCATTAATACATCAAGTCCTTTTGGTAGTAGAAAGTAACCTACACACTGAAAACATACCTTCTTAGAAACAGGTATGTACAGGTAGCAGTATATAAATAAGGGCTGCTGTCACATAGTTCAAAAAAATACACACATTCAGGATTCTGCATCATTAAATACAGAGGTGGGTGAATAAAAAACAGATTTTTTTTCCCCACTTATTCATCAATTCTGGGGAAAATGGTATAAACCCCAAATATTTTGTATTCACTGTTTTGTTCTAATAAAACCAAGGAGTTGCTAACATTTGTAAATGAAATTAAAAACATGGTAAGGGAATTTCAAAAGAAAAGGAATTCTTGATGAAAGACTTAGATTTATGCATTTCTAGCTAGGTCTAGTAAAGTTCATGGCTTTTTTAGAAGAGAAAAGCATTCCAACTATTCACACATTTACAAAATGCTTCAAGTAACATTTTGTACATCACTTAAAAATATGTTATAGAAGTGCTAGAAACTGCAACCAGATCTAATCAGATTAAGTAGATTGATCAATCCTGGCTTATACTTCAAACAGTAAAATATATTGGAATTAACAGGGTAAATAATTCAAACATTCTCCTACCCAAACTTGCTCATCATTCAGCAAGCATGCACATAGAGCCAGCAATGATCTATGGCTATTTCCTGAAAGTGTCTTTTCTTGCCATTAAACAGAAATCCAGGACCAAAGCTCTTCTTCACAACATTCAGAGCACTTTAGTTCAGCACCCTTATCCAATTCATTTCTAGTTCAAATTAAATTGTAGTTCAATTGAAACTCACATGGGAATCTCAAATACTATTAATCTTTTAGTTAAGTTTGCTACCTGTTAACTCGAATAATGATGGGAAGTCCCCAAACCATTCTGTAAAGTAAGAGCCATATTTCATTTTACCCTAGACCACTACCCTATGCTATTACATTCTAATATTTTAAAAATGCTTCAATGTCTACCTCATTATCCTGACTTCTCCAGAAGATAATATTTTTGAAGTTGTTAAAGCTCTATCTACAAGATTAAAGTGGCATTTCAAAACAAGCTAATCAGCTCAAAAAACCCACACTCCTTTTTTCTGTCCTTCACCTGATATTTCACCTACTCTAGGGCTAATCAAGACAAGAATTAAAATATTGTCACCATTGCATTTTTAAGGAGTACAGCATCAACGAATTGAATGAGTCCCATGACATTAATGTTGAGAAAGGATAACGTGCTCATAACACACCTTTAATTCTCTTGTCTAGACTAGGATTTAAGACAACACAGCTGCCAAAATGCATCCAACCCACTGACAAAGAAAGTGTTCGAGTTGCATTCATCATTGTAAACTGTACCTAAACTGTAGTGTTTGCCTTAGTGCAGCAAAAACTGAATGCTAGTCCTGTAGTGGAAACCTCTGGAATACAAAACAAGAACAAAACAAAACAAACCCAAAATGAAAAAACAGAGCAGCAGGAAGTTAGCGAGTAAGAGAACATATAGAAGCAGGTAGCTACAGTTCTTGTTACCTTATCAATCACATAAATCTTTATACAAGTCACTACGTGCCAGGATAATTTAGTACTGCAGTCCCAATTGCTTCCCTATTCTCTCTCAAAACGTTATCACATGCCACCTACACAACTTACACGGAGGAAAAAAAAAGTTTGAGCAATACTTGCAATATTTCAGAAATTAAATAACCAGTAACCCCAGGTTTATTCTTAGGTGCAAAAAATAAAAACCTGACACTCAATTATTAAGGAGAAAACTAGAAAAGGGATGGATTTAATGACTTTTTTGGGGAGACCCACCCACTCAGATATTCCACATTTTCATCCAAAAACCTTCAATAGCCAAAGAATGTCTATTTTTGAAATTTCAGTCTAAAAAGTATCCCTGCTAACAAGAGTTTTAACTAAATGCAACATTACCCAGAATGTTTTATATTTGAACAAAAACTAAATTTGCTTCTATCCACACACTATCCAAGGGAATAATTATTCTGAAGTAAAAGTTGACAGTTACTCCCAACTGTGTTAGGTACAAAAAATAGTATTTAAAGAATTATTGTCCTCTAACCAAAGCAGAAATTCAAAAGAAAAACCTGAAATTCTAATGAGCAATGAGTTTGTAAAACAAAAATTTCCAAATATTCATTGAAAAAAATCTATGCCAAAACAACTTAATGAAGAGCAAGACAGAACACATTCAACCCCGAGCATTAATGCTATATTATTGAACTAAGCTGTGAAAGCCATTAAAGTCACCGTTATATCAGGTCTTTAACTCATTGAATAGCATTTTTACAACACAGGCACAATCAGGCAATACTGCACAACCAAAAACATATTTAAGAAGTCTTGCCACATACTGCTCTACTATTTGACAATTGCAGCTATCCATATTTATTCACACAACTCTACAACAACATAAGCTACGGCAGCAATTAAGACCCAAAATCAGAATATGATGCGAAATAATACAGGCATCATTAAAAAAAAAAAAAAA
>NW_020955261.1:550906-564876 GCF_003031625.1 Empidonax traillii | reverse complement strand
CTATTGTACTTAAATATTTTAACACCATGGCCAAAGTCTGCACCATGCCAGAATTTCATCCAGTTTTCTGCACTTTCTCAGAAATACGTACAAGTGTTTGTTGACATTTAAAATCTGTTAATCTGTTCTTCCAGTGAAGTCCTAAATTTCATCTGATGGGTGCACAAGAGTGGCTGGCAGCTTGGCCAAGCATTCTATGGAGAACTGGGCTGTGCTTATTATCTTTTTCACATAAAGATGAGTACTGTATTTGAAACAATACACTACAGTAAAATTATTGCAAGAAAAAGAACACTTGCTTAAAAAGACTTCAGGATTTAAGTCTGTCCTTATTTCTTCCATTTTCACACAGCTATCACTTATGAAAGTCCCTAGACATTTGTCAAGCTTTACATACCGTAAAGAAGAAACTACGGAAGAAACAGAATTTTCTTAGTTTCACGTCTACCAAATATTTCAGTGTTCAGTGTTTCTTCCTGGAAGGTTGGAGCCATGTTTGTGGTTGAATATGTTATAGCAGTGCTTATGAAGAATTCTCTAATTACTTCTCAAAATTAGAAAAATATTTTCTTAAAATAAAGATGCAAAATACATAGAATTTCAGAAAACTGGAAAATTCAACTTTGTTTAAAGAGGATTTATGTTCTTTGAATAAAAACCATTCTTAGTTTTCATACTACTAGGAAAGCAATATTTTCAACTAGAATTTTGAGCAATTTGTAATTTCAAGTATAGTTTTCCAGACTTAATCTCCATTAAGTCACTAAATACATCAATTATCACTGACTGAAGATGATGATTTCACAATTGATAAATTTCAATAATTTGAAATGTTTTAAATTACCACACAGAATCACTAGACTGGGAGGCAGACTGTCATCCTGATGATAAATTCCACCACCACAAAGAACATTCTCAACTCAAAGACATGTTTCTGTTATATTCCATAGCAATATACTTAGATAATTTAGTCTGCATTTTCAGCCAATCTAAATAAATAAATTTTCTAGTCTTCGGCTTCTAGAGAAAAAGCAACAGGTTAAGGAAAAGGGGTTTTTTTCACTACTTGAAATAAAATTGTATTTTTGAGAAATGCTTTAAGTGGGCTCTGTTAGTCTCTAAAACATGAACATGACAATCCTGTCTTTAAAGCACTGGTCAGACATCTAGAGAAACTACCGCAAGTGAAGAACTCTGAATTAACTTTGAGTTCTTTCGATTTCTATGCTCTAGTTTTCTTCTTAAATAGAAATAAAAATACTTTCCTGTTTTATGGAGTTAAAAAAAAAAATAATTAAATGCCTGAAGGACAAGCTGAGTATTTATACTATTGAAGGCTACACAAGCAACTGGAATAGATAACCCAGTGAGGGTTAAATTTAGCTTTATAATAGAAAAACATTGCAAAGTCTTCTTCAAAATTAAAATTCAGTATCTGGCAAATATCAGCAGATTGTTTTTCCACAAGCAAAATTTACACTGCTTGATCTGCATACTCACTACTTACTTCTAAACCTTGATATCTAACTAGGGTGTACCACTTCCAATCTGTTTCTTTTCACAGCTTCTGCTCTTCCTTCACTGCAGACCCTCACTGGCATAGGCCCACTCATCCAATTTAGCCTTGCTCTCACAGATAAAAGGTTTCTCCAGAAAATAGCTCATCCTGAAACTATAGGGAGTTCTGTCTGCAGCACAAAACAAGACAGTTCTTTGCTGCCAAGCTTGTAAATCTAAGAAAGGTCCCAGAGCTGCAGCACCTACCAATGCACAGGTAACACACTTTGTGTATTACCTCACCAGGAGGCAGTAAAGCAGCAGCTGAATGCAGAAAGTAAGTAGTCTTCAAAGCTACCACATAAAAATATTATGCTTATGTACACTCCATCTTCCCAGCAGTACAAACCCTCATCATATGCCAGAGTCAGAAGAAACTATGCTTAATGGACATATTTGGCACAAGAAGGGTCCAGGACCTGGTATTAGGTGCCTGAAACGGGATTGGAACGATGCATTTCAGATAAGCAACCAATTGCACAGTGAATAAGACCTCCCAAACTGTTTGCTTAGCTATCATCATTAGGGATAACAGCATCAAAGAAGCATGGAGGCACTCCCAAGTTCCTAAATATGTACTTATATATAAAGTATATATTTATATGCATATACACCTTTGGCCTCATTCTGCACAACCCACCAACCTACATGAGGACACAGTTTCTCTGTCCTCCTGCCTTGTGATTACACTCCTTAATCCATCAAAACAAGGTATCCACAGCTTCACTTACCTAGGGCACCACCAGCTTCCTGCCCCCCATATACTGACACTAAAGCACAAGTGCCAGACAAGCAGGGCCAGTTGCAGGCACTGGAAGAACAGCTGATTGCAGAAGTGATTGCTTTGTACAGCACAAGCTACTGCCAAGTCACTCCTTGGGTAGGTACTGCTCTAAGACACAGCATCTGGAGGAAGAAGAGCGGCAGCTGTGATTTTGCACCACTATGATCCTTCATCCAGTGCCAGCAGCCCTCTGCACAGCGGGAAACTGTCCCAGAGTACAGTGTGCACTTCTGAAATCTCTCCCTCCTCCACATCCTCTGTCTAGGCAGAGCTGCTGGGGGTGCACCTATCCACTAAGAACTGACTGGATTTCCTTACTGATGGTAAAGCACTCAGACTTGCTTTTAGAAAGATCTAGACAAAAATGTTTTATTTACTTTGAAAAGAGAAATATTGTTTACATTTAAAACATTTCCCAGGAAAGAATTTTAATGACCTGTTGAAAAGCTATTATCAGCTGCGCACCACAACTGAAAGGGATGCAAGGCCTACATACACTACACAAGGAAGCTCAACTTTATAGTTTTGCCATTAGGAGCATTCTCTGCAAGCTGGGAGACCTGGATTTCAGACCTGTTTCTAAACCCATTTATGCACCAGTATTAAAGAGGCATTTAATGAGAACAGAAACTATAGCAGCAAGAGTGATCTCAATCTCTTCCAACCACTAAGCTTCAGAGCTAAGTGAAGGCCCACTTGTTTCCCCTCTTTCATTCATAAACATGTCATTCATTCCTCTATGGTCACTCAGCTTCATCAGGTGGAGAAAAGGACTCGCTTAGCTTGGCTGACCTGGTATGTGGTGGTTAGACAAGGGAAGTAAAGACTCAAGCGTACGTCTCTTAACCTGAAGAGGGACTTTCACCTGGCTTTTCTACTTCTTGGGAGAGTAATTAAAATTGCTCTCTAACTGAGTATTAACACAGAGTTTCTTTCATCCAAAAATAAAATAAAATAGCAAGGACCACAGGTAAAATGCAGAAATACCTACCAGTTAGAGACTTGGCCAATTGGTTTTAAAGTATAATGAAAATTCAGACATTTTTAGATCATGGGTTTGTATTAAGACAAGCATACAAGTTGTCATTTTCAGGTACAACTCATCCAAAATCCCTAAGTAAACAGGTCTACGATTACATGATTAGGACTATGGATTAAATGCATTTGTGCAACTGTAAATTACAACTTGGGAGTCCTTGTACAAATTCATATTCTATCTGTAAATACGCATTTTTCAAGTTTAACTGGTAAGAAGGATGTAGCTTAAGTCTACAGCACGGTAGGTCTTACACTGCCTGTTAACTTAAGTTTCCAAACATACCACCACTACATCCCACAGACATAAGATAAGGGAAGTTAACAAGTAAAAATATGGTACCCTTGCTGAAATTACATCTTTTTAATACACCATACTCCTTTCAACTACAACTCAACTAAAATTATCTGGATTTGCTAAAACTTTCAGGATTTCAGGGGCTTTTAAATTACGTTGCATAAGTGAAATTTAGGATTCCAATGTTGCTCATATGTTTCACAAAGTAACTAACCAAAAGCCTAAAGGTGATGTGTTGCAGTAAAAGAGATGGCAGAGGAAAAATAAGAGAAGCATTTAGACCCACTCTTAGCAGTGCTGAGTCAATGTAACTATGGAAGTACAACTTGCTTTCCATTTTGCTCCACCTATCTATAGCTTGTCAGCTGGGGTCTGAATGCAGACGTTCCACTGCAAGGTACAAGGAAAGCTGCAAAAGCTACACATATAAATTCAGATAAATGAATTTATATTACTGATTCAATATAGGAAAACAAAAAGCATTTATTAATGAATAAAGTCTACCCTAACTACTTAAAAATGTTCTTCTGTAAGGTATGTGCAGTGTAAAGATGGCAGTGATACTGAAAATACATTTCTCATGATAAATTCAAAATAATGACATTACCTCGGTCTTTAGAAATCTCCTAACTGAAAAAGTTCGGACACATATTAAGAAACACCCACTATAAAAAAGTTGCAAGCCTTTAAAAATAGCAGTGCTTTGCCTCCTCCCTCCCCTTTCCCCTACTCACCCTCCTCCCCAATTTCAAAATACATCTTCCCCAGGCCTTGGTCTGGAATGGCAGTTTCTGTGAACAGACCATACCCGACCATACAATTAGCCATTATTATCATCATCATCATCATCACCTTTTATGCTCTACTCTACATTAAAATGCAAATCCAACGGCTGTGGTCCAACTAAGTTATTTACAAGGGTTTCCCTTTCTGATGTCCAAGCCAAAGCTACAACCAGTTCTGCGATATAATTACAACCTCTCTCCACGGGCAATAACAGATCTCTGTCTGCGATGATCTGGCCAGCGGCATTTTCTCATCTACGCTACGGTTCAAACGGTTGCTATGATTTCAAATGGTGCATTTACCCTTATTTTAGCGCGACCGGCTGCATTTCAGCTGCCGACATCCGACTGATTGATGTACATCTAAACAACGCAGCGATCAGAAAAACAAACTGGCAGTAGGCACCAGTGCTTCACCGCTGTGGGTTCGTTCCTAATAGAGCTGCTGGCAACGACACCGTGGGAAATTTAAGGGAAACACCAGCACACACGAGGCCTAAAGCTCACAGCCGGCACTTTCAGCGAGAAAGAGGCTGGCGTCCTGCACTTTTAAGAGTGGGAAGTTCATGGAAATACCTATGCAGGTATATGAACAGGCAGATCTCGTCTGCCGCACGAAAGCATCCAGGTACTCCCCTTGCACATCGGCCACGGCACGTCCCCTAAGAAAGTGCACTCGAGGGCTGACCCGACACAACACTCGGTGAACTGGTTATCCGCCCCCCGGTTCCAGCCTCTGCCCAGCTTCTCCGCCGCATTTCACACGGGAGCGCTCCCAACTCCCCGCACACGCGAACGGGGGAGGCCGAACGGCGGAAGCCGCCGGAGCCTCGGCCCCTGCCCCCGCTCCGCCACCCCCGGGCCGGCGCCCGCCCACGGGGAGCCCGGGGCTGCGGGCGCGGCACCGGAGGGGGCGGCAGGATGGGGGCTCGTCCTGCCGCCCAGGGGAAGGCGGGAGGGACGCGGGCGAGGGAAGGGAGCCGCGGGGCAGGCACCTGAGCGGGCGTGGGCAGCCCTCAGGCCGGAGATCCGGGCACCGGGGCGGGGGAGGAGGGGACGGAGGGGGGGGGCGGGCGGCCCGCAGGCCCCGGCGGGGCGGGCCGGGCCGCAGGTGGGCGTCGGGCGCGGCCGCCGGAGGAGCGGCCGCCGGGCAAGTCACCTCTTGACGCGGATGATCTGGTCGCGCATGGGTCGGATGTCCTGGAAGCTCTGCTGGTTGACCAGGCTGTAGACGAGGATGAAGCCCTGCCCGTTCTTGATGTAGAGGTCCCGCATGGAGGCGAACTGCTCGGTACCCGCCGTGTCCAGGATCTCCAGGACGGAGGGGGAGGCGTCCACCTCGATCTCCTTGCGGTAGAAGTCCTCGATGGTGGGGTCGTACTTCTCGATGAAGGTGCCGGTCACGAACTGCACCGTGAGCGCCGACTTCCCCACCCCGCCCGAGCCCAGCACCACCACCTTGTACTCGCGCATCCTCCTGTCAGCGCGGACCGCCCGCCCGACCCGCACCTGCCGACGGCCCCTCCTCACCCCCCCGCCATCGGCCGCCCCGCCCTGTGCCCGCCGCCGCAGCCGCCTCCGCTCCGCTCCGCTCCCCGCCCGGCGGATGCTCCCGGCCGCCGCGGCGGCTCCTGGGCGGCGCTGCCGGCGGCGGGGCCGCGCTCACGGGCTGCGGCGCGGCCGGGGTGGGGCGGCGGCCCCGCCTCCTCCTTCCCGTGTCGCCACGGCAACAGCCAACGGGGCGGGACGGGGGGAAGAAAGAGCGGGGAGGAGGAGGAGGAGGAGGAGGAGGAGGACGGGCAGTGCCTCGTCACGTGGCGCGTGCCCCCCGCGCTCCCCCCGGGCGCGGCGGCCGCACGTGATGCCGGTGGCGCTGGAGCTGTGTCTGTGTCCTGTCCCTTCCCCTCCCGCCCCGTCCCTCGTCTGGCGCTGTCGCCCTGGAGACACGGCGTCCCGCCCCCGGTGCTCGGCCCGGCTCCGCCGCCGCGCGGGCCTCTCCAACCGGGAAGGGCCAACCGGCGGTCACGCGCGGGGGAGGGACGAGCCAATGGCAGAGCGGGCCGGCGCTCCCACGGTTCCGCTTCCCTCTGTGCTGGGGGAGGGAGGCGGCTCCGGCGTGGTAAGTTCGTGCAGCTTTGGACCTGGCGGCTCTCCGGCGGTGCCCGCGGCCACCCTGTGAATCCCGCTCGTGGGCATACAAGCAAATGGGATCCCTAAAATCCACTGCAGCGATCCAGTGCGCCTTGGATCATGTGGACGCACTGCGGCCGGCACGCTGGGCTGTGCCTGCAAAGGGTGGCCAGAGGTGTTTGTTGCCAGTGGGTGCCTGCCTTCTCGTCCCCTTCTGACAGAGAGGGGCATGGGAGAGGTGGTGGTACAGTTTGGGAAAAGCGCTCCATCAAAACAAGAAAATGAAGATGATTGATAAGATGGCATTCACGGTTCCTAATGGGAACCAGTATCGCTCTGGGAAGATGCTCACACTTGTATGATTGTCTTTGTGCTATGAGACAGACTCCTTAACCTTTCTTTTTTTGTTTTTGTTTTTTTTTTTTCCTCAAACATCACTGTTTGGATGATTTGATACAAGGACTAAAGACTTCCTTTCCATTAAAGGCTTAAGGTTCAGCCAGAGCAGTTAGTCAGCTGTTCAGATGCTTTCTGAAAGCTGTTGGAAAAGGAGCTCGCTCCTGGTGCTGCATTTCTGGCTGTGCTGTTCTCCCTTTGCGTTGTCACGTCTTCATCTGAAGTAAGGCCCATGGTGTCAGCCTGCTTTCCAGGCAAGTGTCTAGCTCTGCTTCCTTGTTGGCTTGTTTTCATGTTTCCAAACCTAACAGTGGCAAATGTATTTCTGGCTTTTTGGAGCACATTTGCCCACTGTCCAAGTCTTTTGGTTTAATGCTTGCCATGTGCAGTATTTTAAGCTTTCTAGTATTTTGCTTGGGCATTCTTTTTGGCTTTTCTTCCGTGGATTTTTGATTTTTGATTTATTTTTTTTTTTAACTGCAAAGCTTTAAAACAAATATATCTTAGTAGGATGCCCATAGCTTAGGTCTGTCAAGAAGAAAGAAGATTATTTGCTGGCTTCTTGCAATGCCCATGCAGTTAAAAACCAGCAAAGCAAACTGGAAAGCACACACGTCTGAGCGATTAAAGTATATTCAGTACCAAGGAGGTACACAGAATTTGTACAGGACTGTCAGAATCCATTTGTAAACGCTGCAGAGCCTGGCCAGTCTAGTCAGAATTGAGTAATAGTTTCAATGAATAATCTAATTTCTGTTGTGACTTGAGACCTTCAAGTAATAGAAATGAGCCTACAAGAACATGTAATAGCACAAAATGCAAGATACTGCATGTATGGATTAATAACTATTTGTAGTGTAAGTCCAGGAACTCTTCATCAGAGTAATGGGAAAATACCTGGGTTTATTAGTCAACAATCAAAGGAAGCTGCCAATTTAATGTGGTTGTGAAAACAAATGTGACTGTGGTGTGCATACAGTCAAGCTTCTGGATTACTGGTGAGATATTACTTTGTCCAGTTCTGATAAATCTTGTCCAGGAAAGAGGAACTTGTACAGAAACACATCCAGGAGGGTTACTGGAAACGAACAAAACTTATCTGCTAGAGTACACTGGGAGTATTTGATTAACCTAGGAAAAGCAAATGCAAGGGAGGGTTATGAGTAACCAGTAAAGCAGGGTGGAGTCAAGCTCAAGCGAGAAGGCATTTAAGCTAATGAACAACACTGTCAGAAGAGCACGGATCTAAACTGATTATAACCTAGACAGAAAATTAAGCCCTATCTCAGTGCACTGAAGGTTTCAAGTTTGTGAAGAACAGTGAAAGATGAACATATCTAGCAGGCTTTAAAATGTGTTGCATATCAGAATAGGAAGATTATGTGCAATCATGCAAAATAGATTTAAGTGATCAATGCTGAAGGTAGGAGATTTGGGCTTACCTTCTTATTCATCCTGAGACTGGAACAACCTCCTGATGTTTGGTGCTTCTCAGAAGGAAAGCTGTCGGCTCTGGCTCATGATGAGGAGGGTAATTAGTGGGAAGGCAACAGTTCAGAGAGAGGTAACAGGAACGCTCCCCACTTGAAAGTTTTACACCAGGTGTTCAGTCTCATAGATTTGATGGGCAGCAAAATGTCATTTCACTTAATAGTGTGTGCCGGGACCTAAGAAATTTACAAATTGGAAATACAGAGGAATGGTGTAGATAGCATGGAGGATATAAAAGAAGAGGCAGGATGGTCAACTGGAGGAGGTGCTGGATGCCTTGAATGGATGAGTGTTACCAAGGATCTCGCCATTTCAGTTGTGAGGCTGAACATCGCGCTGTTGCTCTGTTTTTCTAGCCTTCATTTTTGATTTTGATTCATCTGATGAGAACAACAACATTGAAAATTCAGCTAATAAACGTTAGCTGAATAAATGTTAGGATCAGCCTCAGCCCTAAGAACAAATACAATATCAGTTATGTAGAGTTATTTATAGTAAGGTGGAACATAGGGGGCCATTTAGGTGTTGCCAGTCTTTCTTTTATGCATTTTGCTTATACTTTTACTATTCTTTGCTGAAGAGTAGGAGAAAAAGAAAAATAAAGTAAATTTCAGGGAAAGAGAAACTTCCTGCCGCAAAAGATTGAATTGGGCAAAGCTTGGCAGGCAAATATCTCAGCCCACAGCATGCTTTCCCAGCGTGACTTCCTTTGTAGCTTCTCATAGGAGACTCAAGAGTCATCTAGTCTCTTTGTGCTGGATGGCTCGGTTTTTGCTGGCTTCCTAAGATTTAGGAACTGCAGTTTTATTGCTCATTTCTCAAGTCTTTTTATGTCTTATATTGAACTGTCTTATTTCAAACTTCAGCAGCCTGTGGCTAACCGCACCATCTTATGGTAGGCTGGAGTTTCTCAATAAATACTGAATTTTTATCTTATGCAGCAACCAACACAATATTTCTTTTTTTTTTTTTTTTTGCTAGCTATTGTAGCCTCTGACTATACATTAGGGAAAGAGGAAAAAGGCTTTTAACATCTATTTTCATCCCAAAGCCGGAGTTGACTAATTCTTCACTACTAACAGGATCAGTCACAAGATGTAAAGTGTAGCAATATGAAAAAGGAGGGAATCCATAACCCTCTCCCCCTGAGAGCTGATGATGGTCTTCTGACACTGAAGCACAAGAGTATGTGAAATAAAGCTTGTCTGTACTACAAACTGCTCTGGTGTATATTTTGTTTTCCATTGTCAAGTTTTCTTTTAAGTGCATATTAGTAGAACAACATGATTACCATCCTTGCTTACCATCATGTCTTTACATTCCGACTGTCAATGCAGTTCTGTCATCACATGGATTTTGCCTAACCATGTGTCATTACAGTATTTAGGAAGCATTAAGAGTTGAGATTTTGCTTAGTCCTTAATGTTTCTTCCTAAATTAATTACTTTATTAGTACCATGAAGTTGTTATCAAATTCAGGACACAACTAGCTCTAGTGAAATGTGGCTGTCTTTGCTTACCCTATCCTTAGCATTTTCAGGTGATCACAGTGTTAATTTCCCTTTCATACTGGCAGTAATGGTGTCCCTTTTTTTTACCGACTGCAAAATTTTATGAGTTTAACATCTTTGTTTATGCTTTCTAAATGAGAGCAGGAAAAACCTCAGTGTATTTGTAAAGGGAAAGAAGGTTGGACATCCTCCATCCTGTCTGGCAGCAGTCAGGTGGCAGCTCTGATCACCCAGTAGCCCAACCAGTGACAGCCAACACCGTCTCCAGCCTGGTGGAGGATACAGGGTTTGGGATTTAACTTAGCATGCTCTTAGTGCATGTTGCAGAAGTAAGGTTTCATTAACTTCACTACTTGCTGGCCAGTTTGGGTTGCCTGGGCTTTTTTGTTTTGTTCTTGAGGAAATCTATGTTTTTGAAGGCACAGTAGGTGTGCTTTAGTTTTGTAGTGGTTAAGCCTTGTGTGAGCTCTTAGTGAGATGACTTATGTGTCTGTGTCAAGCCTTACTGAAGCCAGAGGTGCAAGATGAGGTAGCAGCTCTCCATAGATCTCATTGTAAGATCAGAGTCAAAATTTGCAGTGATCAGTTGCAGTCATTGGCATCTGCATTGGTTGGGGTTAGCAGTTCCCTTTGTGCAGGGAGTTCCCATGTACCATCTTGGACTCAGCACGCTGAGATGGTAAACTAGGGTGCACAGGGTCTGAGGCTCAGATCACCTATGAAGTGTAGCAAGCATGATGGTGGTTAGCATTGTCATAATTTAGTTCTGGTACCTGGTTTTGGGAAGTCAATTCACAAAGCTGAGGTAAACCTTGGCAAAATTGAGACTAGCGCTCCCATTTCCAGCCATCAAGCATGCTGAGTGGGGATATCTTAAACCAGCTGATTGGAAATGTTCTGTGGACAGCTTTTTTCTCCTCGCTTTAAATTGCTTATAGCCTTCACTTAAGCATATTGAGAGTCAGGGAGCCAAAATCTGAAGTGGTCTCTTGCACTTCTGTGACTCCATAGGGAGGTAGTAAGCAGACCCTGCAAGGTTGCTGTGTTGGCTTCCCCACTCAGCCCAGCCCAGCACCGCTTTTCTCCCTCTTAAAACAGTGCTGGACCATTTCAGCTCACTGAATTTGTAGAAAGTGAATCCAGACTACAAATACAAATTGTTATATAATTGCTAGCTGCCAAGGGCTCAGCCGTGAAAGAGGAACGGAGTTAGCACCATCCTCAACCTGAAACAGTTTAACCCCCCACCTATTGATTCCCAAGAGAGTGTTTTGTGTTGTGAAGGAAAACAAACTAGATTACATTCCAGCAGAATGAGATTCAATTAATGTGTTTTACCTTACAACTAGAGAGGACAACAAGTGTGAACACAATTACTGTGGCTTCACCAATAGATACTTATTAAATTGCTGTAGCTGCCAGTTTCAATTGTGTGCTCCAGTCCCCAGGGTTTGGGTTCTTCTGTTTTTTACAGTTTGAAAGAGACAGAGACAATAGGAATAGGCATACCAAAGTCTTCTCTCAGTCATAATTTAACTTTCTAACCAGAAAGGAGCATTAAGGCGGCTTCAGTCCTATGGGTTAATTTCAGAGGAGGGCCGGTTTGATAGGTCTGCAGATCCCCACAGCTTTCTCATTATTGATCCTGTCATTGCAGGTTAACTGTTCAAAGTAAGGGGATCACTTGTTGAGGGGAAGGGCTGATTTTTTTAAACTATTTTATGCAGTCAGATAGATATCCTTGTCATATAATAAGGTAGTTGTATTTATTTGAAGATGCTGGTTAAATTTAAGAAGAATAATTGCTCCTGGCCCCTCTTTTTATTAATAGTGAAAATTTGATCAAACTGTTCCCCAAAGTGCCAAGAAATCTAAGTGGAAATAGTATGATTTAGCTTGTGACCTGATTTTTACTGTTTTCAGTGGAGTTTTGGGGGCCTTCTGCTGAGGTACTATAGCATTTCACAACAAAGTTTTCCTTGCCTCTCATAAAGCAAACAAGAAACCTTGATGGTGCTATAATTTTAACGAAAACTTCCACTGCATATTTAAGTTTTCTAAGAAATATTATTCTGTCAATAAAGTTAAGTTAAATAGGTGTTGTTCAGATGTAAGTTCAAAACAGGGGAAGTAAATTTCAGGATATAAAAAAGCACAGCAAAATAAACTAAACCCACATAATTTATTATTCCATTTGACTCTTTCAGTCTTTCTCTTTATGATGTTCAAAAATAGATCAATTAAATCTCAAGACTTAGGAGAAAGTAAAGACAACGATAGTCTGTTTTGATTAAGGTACAGAAGTCTTGCATTATCTGTCACAAGTCTCACAGCCATTTTTTTCTGAGTCAGACTTGAAATAAGTTTAATAATCAGCATATAAGCATCAAGGACTTGTATTCCATAAGCATTAGATTTTGTAAGCATCAATAAAAAATTAATATTACAGTTACAATAATATTTTCTTTTTACATGGTTATTTTTAGCAAAATATTCAGAACTGAAATTGCAAGATGCCTTAATTGCTGTGTTACACTGTAAATTAAAATAAGATTTCCAATATGCTTTTTACATAAAGAAGGGCAGCATTTAATCTTCATCTCATGTAATCAAGTCATAACTTAGATGAGTTAAATTCCCTACATGCACTGATAACTGAGTAGGTCATTTTGGTGCATGTCTGAATACGTGGATTTGTCCTGAATGTTCGGATTTATATCATCTGTTGTAGGCAGTGAAGCCGGTTGCTCTGCCCAGTATCCAGATCAAAGGGTGAAAGACCCCTGAAGGGCATTGGCCACTGCTTGGGGGATGTGAGAGCCCCTGAAAAAGATTCAGCAGCCAGTTTGCCCGCAAATGCTGACCCTGCCTCCGTACACAAATAGGTGGATAAGTGCTCCCAGCTCAAGCATGGGCCCTCCCTCCCTCAGTGAATGCAGAGAGAGGAGATAATTTGGGGATCACATGGGTGTGGGGAGGCAGGTATCACCTGTAGAGTAACTTGTCTCTTTCTTCCTGAAGGTCTTTTGGAGTTTCCACTTCTAGGAGCTTATTAAGCCCAACCTCTAATTAGTGGAAAATGGAAGTTTTAACTAAATGCTTCAGAATCAGGAGTTTCATATATCATCTTTATCAACATAGGAGTTACTAACTGCTGGCCTTCACAGATAAACATTAAAGGCCTGAAAGTCATTGCATCCCAACACTGACTATTGAATTTGCCTTTTGGTCTTTAGATAGTGTTGCTTCTTTTTGCTGCTTCCTTACAGATTAAGTGTTTGGGATTTTTAACAGAAGCCAGGAATCTCATGTTCTTGATTCCAGTATCTGGTGCTTTAAAATGACCCAATATCATATATTTATGATAAAACTGGAAGTTTGGGCAACAGTGACTATGGACAGAGTAAAAATAACTAATCATTCTGAGGCTGAAGAAAAGATTCATGAAAGGGAAAACCAAAAGGAACTGAATCTGTGAGGTATACAGAGCTCTCATACTCTTCTTTAGGTCTTCAGTGCTGTACATGAATGCAACACTGTGACTACTGCATTCCAGCAAACTTTCAGAGCTGTGTTATAGTGGGAGGCCTGTGCAAGAATGAGATATACATATGCTGCTTTAAGAAACACAGCGCATTTGCTTGAGGAAAGTAATACAAAGAATTAGCCCCAGCCCCTCTTGGCATTTCCTCTTGGGGTTTCAGTGAGGGCTGATACAATTGCAGATAGATGCTTGCAAACTAATTTGGGAGTAACCCACAACACACCAAACAAATCCACAATATTAGATTTTTCTAGAATTATTTTGGAACTTTCACTGCACAGAGATGAACGCTATCAGGATAGCTTTTCTGGGACAGATTCCAACAAGATTTCCTCATGGGTTTGGGATAAACATAGTGGCATATTAGATGACTGATGAAAATGCTAAAACTACTCCATAACAATCTTCTCAAGGCAGCCTGTGTCTGTGATTTTCTGTC
>NW_020955261.1:547400-550412 GCF_003031625.1 Empidonax traillii | reverse complement strand
TTTGGAACTTTCACTGCACAGAGATGAACGCTATCAGGATAGCTTTTCTGGGACAGATTCCAACAAGATTTCCTCATGGGTTTGGGATAAACATAGTGGCATATTAGATGACTGATGAAAATGCTAAAACTACTCCATAACAATCTTCTCAAGGCAGCCTGTGTCTGTGATTTTCTGTCTTTATTCTGGTCCTCCTGTCATCTTCCAAGTCAATTTTCTTTTCTCACACTGGAATCTCTTTTCCAGTTACTCAGCAATGGGAGAAAAATACACAAGATTTTTTTTTTTTTATTATTTTTACTTAAAGAGTTTGATGCAGCAGTGCAAGGGTGTTACCTTTTTGGTGGTGTTTTTTTGTTTTCTTGTTTTTTTTTTTTTTTGGTTGTGTTTTTTTTTTGGGGGGGGGGTTTTGTGTGTGTTGTTTTTGTTGTTGTTGTTGTTGTTTTTGGGCGGGGGTGGGGTTTTTTTCCATGGAATTACAGATTCATAGAATGGTTTTTGTTGGAAGAGACCTTAAAAATCACCTAGTTCCAATCCTCCTGCCATGGGCAGGGATGCCACTCACTCAATCAGGTTGCTCAGAGTCTGTCCAGCCTGGCCTTGAACGCTTCCAGGGATGGGACATCCACAACTTCTCTGGGCAACACATTCCACTGCCTCACTATCCTCACAGTAAAGAATTTCTTCCTAATATCTAATCTAAAATCTCTTCTCTTTTAGTTTAAAGCTGGTCCCCCTTATCCTATCACTGTAAAAGTGAGAAAACCCCCCAACCTTTAGGTAAAAATTATGATGACTCAGCTTTTTCATGAGCTGGGACGTAATTCACCCCAACAACTACATCCCATCCTGGCAACTGTTAGTAAAATATAGTTGTTTAATAAAAAAGCCTAATAATATGTGTTACAGTATAACTTCTTTATGTTTACTTCTGCTTCCTGTAATTTGCATTGTGGTTTCATTAAATCTGCTCTTGCATCAAACCTAAAGATTGCTTACAACTGAAATTCTTGATTTGCATTCATGCAAAGGAGAGAAGATCTTGAAAAGATCCCGAGTTGTGTTTACCTCTGTCTTTGGATGAAGATACGAGCATCCAATGTAAATACAGAGGCCACAGAGACCTATGTTATCCCTGAGGGAGACCACCCAGAGTCTAAAGACCTGGGACCACAGTATCCAGACTCCCTGCACTTGCTCCAAATCTTCTGTTTTGAGATCTGGAGCAATGCAGTGGTGCTTGCACCATACTGAGAAGTAAGTGGGTTTGTGGAGGTCGGTGCCATGTGGGCACAGTGCTCTTTGGTCAGGCTTCCTGCTGATCCAGGCTCCCATCAGTGCTCCTCACCCCAACTGGATGCAAACATATCTGAAGGCAGGGGTAGTGTCTGCTGGAGGCTGCTTAGCTGATCTCTGCTTTATGCCAGTCATTCTTTTAAGTTAAAAACAATTTAATGGGCCATTCTCAGTAATTTCAGCTGGGAGGGCATCATACCATATGCAGGCAGCAGATAATCTGGACACCACATAAGTATCCAGGGAGGAATCATGGAAATTGATGATCTAAAAGGAAATGAGACCTGCTTGGTGGATGACAGCTGGCAATAAATCACTGCAAATTTGAGCTGGGAGATCATAGGGTAAGGGATATTTCTACACAGCCCTGGTGTGGAGGGGTCTCCTGCAGTACTCCTCTGTGGCTCTTGGCTTTAAGTACCTAAATCATCTGTGAAGGTTGTTCAAGAGCTCCCAAGTCATTCGGGTGTTTGAGAAATGTTATCCTGTATAGCTTTCTGGCTGCAGTCTCTAAGGGGCTACAGCAGGGCATGTGTGTCCCTCAAGGATTTTAAAAGTGGGAACAAAACCCAAAAAATAATCATTTAGGGCTCCAAAATGATTCTTCATAAGAAGAAATAGCTGCAGGTTAATGTGGGAGGAAGAGAAACCAAGCCAGTAGTAGCTCCAGATCAGCCACGAACAGAAGTACTATGTATCAGGTGGTGATATATGCAGAACAGCACTATACCTACCCATCTCCACTTTGGTGTAGGTATGGCTGCAGCTCATATTAGGGCTAACTGCATGTGTGGGAACTGTGGTGATGCAGCCTGGCGTCTGTGTTGTGTCCAGGGGGAATAAATGTGTGTCCCCCTGCTTCCTACATGGCTGCAGTCTGGGTACTGGAGCTCCATCTCATTTGAAGGTGGGGTGGGGTGGGTGCGTGTTTGTTAGCTGTGGTTATACTGCAGTTCCTGTGCTGGCATGCATCACGCCAGTTTAGAGAAAATACATTTGAATCAGGTGACACATTTTTCCTTACAACAGAGGGAGATATGAGCAGCAAAATTACTCGTCGCTGTGGCCCTGTAATGTTCTCTTAACCATACAAATCAGCCACCACCTGTCTAGTTAAGTTCTAGCTTTTCTTAAAATACTCTTACAAGCGAAGTTTTGACACTATTAAAAGTGTGCTGGTGTAGTATTTTAAAAAGTGATAATTTAATTTGCATATATTGCCTAAGTACTGTGTGTGTATATTTAAGAATACATAAAGGAAATTAAAGAACAAGAACGATCTTTGCTGTAATGTTTTCCATGGACTTGAAAGCCTGCAGCCAGTGTCCCAGCCGCTATAAATTGGCATGAACTCCAGTATCTTAAAGCTGCGCTGGTTTATGTGACCGAAGGAGATAACTTCTGGGATTTGTGGGACCACTGTGTAAATACCAGAGTGTTTAACCTGCCAGGGTCAAAATAAATAATGGTTTTGGTACAGTCCTGGCTCCATGGTTATGTGTCACTGCATGATTTAAGCAGCGTGTGAAGCAGCAGCAGGGGGAAGGGAGTCTTCAGCAGCTCTGCACTTCTCCCTAGCAAAACCCCCACCTGGGTTTTGCCATTTTTGTCTTGCAGATGAAGAAACTTATAAAGAGAGAAGCTGTCTCCTCACTGCCATGCTAAAAAATGCACTTTTTTTTTTTTTTTTTTTTTTTTTTTTTTTTTTTTTTTTTT
>NW_020955261.1:544094-546739 GCF_003031625.1 Empidonax traillii | reverse complement strand
TGGTGGACAAAAGAGGCAGTGGCAGAGCTTTTCAGTACTCGGTAGGGGGCAAACACTTCTGGGGAATCTCTAGCACGACAAGAAAACTTTGTTTCTCCAAGCAGCTCACTTGCCTTTGCAGTAACACAGAAGGAGGTGGAGAACTGATCCAACTGATCCACGGGCAGAACCGCAGAAATAATGTTCATATATTGTTTAAGTCCTCCAGAGGCTAAGCCTGAAGGGGTGAGGTGCTGCTCTTGCAGTGCTGCAGCCCTTTGTGCCCATACAGACGTTTCCTCAGGATCAGGACAAACAAATGGTCTCCACCAGCTCTACCCGTGCAATTGTGCCCATCTGCAGTGGGTGGGCGAACGGACACACAGGGGCAGACCTGGGGAGACTAAATTGTTTAGGAATGTAAATGCCTGAAGAATGGGCTTTTTAAATTGTTTTATTTTTTTTCACCTGAGATAAAAGAGGCGCTGATGAATCTAAACCTTGGGAGCTGAGCACTGGCAAAAGGTGCCAATCTGAGTGTTATCCAGAGGAAAAAAGGCAGCAATCTGAGGTGCCTGGGATGCTCCTAGCAGCAGTAGCAGAGGCACAGAGCCGTTCCTCCCCGCAGCAGGTTTGCTGTACCAGCAGGCATATCTGCAGGCTGCTATCATCACAAACCTCCAGCTATTTTCATTTCATCAAAACAAATCTGAAGTTTGCCTCTAAACAGATATTAAATGCTCTAAAAGAGTCTTGGGCTTTCTCTAACACGGGAGCGAGCAAAGCCCTGTGTCCTCTGCCTGTGTAGGTAAGGCGTATGGAGAGACACTGGGAAAGTCTGAGGAGCAATTGCTGGGGGGCTGGGTTGAAGCTGAGTGAACGGCTGGACATGAGCCTTTGTCACCAGCACTAAGTTAGTGGGATGGCTGCAAGAGTGAGGGCCTAAGGCACACAAATCCAGCCAGGTCTCTCTTCTGAAGGGAGAGAGTACTTTGGCTGCCAGTGACAGTAGCAGAGCAGGTGCCATCAACAGCCAAGGGAAGGCTAATCAGCCTCCCAAGCCCCCAGTCTTCTTACTTTTACTGATTTAAAAATAGCCTCAGGCTCCTTAAGGGGCTCCAGCTGAGGAGACTCCCTTGTAACTCAGCTGGCTGAACGGGCCCTGTAAAACCTACTTGCTCCCCCGCTTCCCCCAAAAAGATGTTTTTCAAGTGTGGTAGAAATAGACATTTCTATATTTCTGTCTTTGCATTTGCTCCAATTCCCCCGTATTTTTACAGGAGGAAACATGGCAGAAGGGGATGGCTACGGGGCAGTCAGTCAATCTCCACCAGAGATTTGGCAGAAAAATCCCAGCAAGGAGAAGCCAACAGAACTTACTGAAGAGACCACAGACTTTCCTTCTTCATACTTTCTAGCTTCTCGGGGGGGGGGTCCTCCTTCTTCTAATGCCAAAGGTTAGGGGACTTTGGGTTTTATTTATTTACAGTGATATTAACTTACACATGCAGGAACAGGATAGCTGGTGAGGCTGTTAAGTTTCTACCACAGGGATGTGCTGGACTGCTCAGGACAAAGACACATCCCCCGGACTGTGACTCTGAGTCTTCTCCTCTGGGCCCTCCCATTGCCTGCAGCTCTGCCAGGAGGCTGTAGGATGTTCCTATAGTAAATCTAGTAATCTGTCTGGTGGACAAAGCACCAGGCACCTGAGAAGACCTTCTATGGCTTGTTCAGTGGTGATTGCCACAGACAGGCAGACACCTTGGGATCCTGAAAAAGAAAGTGTTAAAAAAGATGAGATGCTTCCATTTCTGACAGCCAGAGCACTTTTCACTACCGAGCAGCTACGCACAGGTCCTGCAGAGCAGAGGCAGTCTCCATAAATCCACACACTAGCTTATCCTAATACCCTGCTCAAGTAACTCAGCCTGAGTCTATTCCTTGCAGCTGCGCATCGAGCTCAAGTAATAAATTTCTAATCCCAGTGAAATCCAGCTGCTGCAGGTCGTGCTGCAGAGAGGCCCCACTACAAAGTCTGGATGTTTCAATGGGCATCAGCCCCATTAATGGGAGCTTCTGACACCATGATGCTGCAACATGCATTTCTAGATAAAATTCACCTTGGTACGTATTTCCATTTCTGAGCAAGCTAAATCCAAGTTCTACAAATACCACATCTTATTAGGGCCATTTTCTTTATCAGCTTTATTGCAAATTAGCTTAATTCTATGGACTCCGGGAGCATGAAGCCACATCCAGTTAAGTCTTAGAAGCTGAAAACTAAAGGACAGGCAGCTGTTTCTCTCTGCAGTATTCATGAGGTAATAATAGTAACAATGAGGGGAAGGAAAATAGAGCAGTTTCATTGTGATATTTTTTAGAAAGTAAGGATTCCATTGAATATAAAACGATCATTGATTTTAGGCACTTTGATGGACTAACATTTGATTCTAATGGAGTAATTTTCTGAGAAGAGCAGAAAAAGCTGTGTCAAGAGGAAACAACCCTCACTTTGTATAGAGACGTGTTGCTGAGTAGCACTGCTGGAGTCCTTTATTTAAATAGGAATAATTATATTGCACAGGAAACTTGGACTTGAAAGCAGTTCCTGTGATACATTCCTCTTCAGGAGTAATTATCTGCTGCATTCACCAAATCCTGAA
>NW_020955261.1:514134-543989 GCF_003031625.1 Empidonax traillii | reverse complement strand
GCTGTGTCAAGAGGAAACAACCCTCACTTTGTATAGAGACGTGTTGCTGAGTAGCACTGCTGGAGTCCTTTATTTAAATAGGAATAATTATATTGCACAGGAAACTTGGACTTGAAAGCAGTTCCTGTGATACATTCCTCTTCAGGAGTAATTATCTGCTGCATTCACCAAATCCTGAAGGCTGGTCTTGTATGGCAGCAGATCATCTGCATTATGGCTAAAATTGAAACAAAAGGAGAGGAAAGAAACAAGAAAGGATGTAAACCTCCAGAATTCCAGGTCTAAAAGAAACTCCTTTCCACCAAGAAGTGGTGGAACACCTTTTAGAGTGAACATCTGATGTAGATGGAGGTGAGGTAAATAAGAGGATAATTATACTGCAGTTGGTTTCCACCAGCTGGCTCCTTGCCGCATGATGTCTCCTTGCTGCACTACACCTTCTGCTTTCCATTGGGTTTCCACCATACCCATGAGCTCTCATCAAAACCTTTCCTGTGGACAGCATTCACTAGGAGAGACTGGAAAATTTCTCTGGCCAAATAACTATAATCAGGGAGCTGCTTCTGCTGCTGAAGCAGGGATTTGTTTGCAGTCAGCCTGGATTGCAGCCTGCTCCGTCTGTCTTCTCCCTGACCATAAAATGTTGGACAGAGCAGGTGAGATATTGCTTGCATCAAAGTCAGATACTCTCCATGAAGGTTTAGACCACTCTACCTTCCATGCAAAAAACAAATCCATAATTAAACAATGCTTTAAATGCTTAGACTGGTTTGATTTCCTGCTTTGGCTGTGAAAATGAAGTCCATCTGGTCATTCCTACTGGAAGTGACTCACAGAGGCTTTCATAACCTCACAAAGAACTTCTCTGTGTGCTCAAGAGCAGCATGACTGTTAATTTGGATCCAAGGGTCTCCTAAGAAAGACCAGCAGAATCAAGTGGGTGAAGATAAAAGCCTCTGTGCACAAATTAGGACAGGATTGGCTAATGCTTTACTCGTAAGTAGCAAGAGGACATTTGCCCCCTGAAGTTTCTTTGAACAGTAAAGGATTCATATTAATGTACATGTGTAGCGGTAGGGAAAGTTATTTGATTACTGTAGAACAGGTCACTTACAAATCATCTCCTCACCTTTCAGGCAGTGTGTTCAGTCTGTGGCGGCAAGATAAATCAGTTCGTTGCACCTGTTAAAGTGCTGCAAAGGTGCAAGGACCACGACGTGCTCCTCAACTATATGATGGTATGAAAGCCCATGTCATTTCTAGAATGAGAGGAAGAAAAGGGGAACAAGATGCTTTAAAAAAAACAACCTCCCTCAGACAAAAATAAAGGCACAGAAGCTGGCAGGTGGCATGGGGTTCCCATGATGCATATATGCTTAGAAGAGAAGCTCAGGGGAAAGACAGAGCAAGAAGGATCTGGAGGCAGGAATGTGAATGCATGGCACCTCGCTGTGTGCCCCAGCTTGATGGAGGAGGGCTCACACTAGGCATTTCCATAGGCAGCAGGGCTGGAAAGGCTTTGAAGAGGGAATCCTGCCTTGAAGTTGAATGTTGTTGTACTCCAGCAAAGCCTCAGTCACTCTCTCTCCATTTGCTTATCCAGGAAGCCTGCAGCTGAATGCAAAAGGCCTGAATTTTGTAAGGTAGTAGCATATTTCTGTTCTGCCTGCACATAGAAAAAGATGCTCAGAAGAAAGCTACTGCCACTGTTCAGGCAATCCATACTGTCCTATATCTGACAGAGTGGCTGCAAGTAAGAAAGGGCCAAGTTGGCTGACAATTGGGTTTAATTTGGTTTCATTTGCTTTATATGCTCTCTGTATAGAATCATAGAATGGTTTGGGCTGGAAGGGATCTTTAAGGGTCATCTAGTCCAACCCCTTTCCATGGGCAGGGACATCTTCAACTTGACCAGGTTGCTCAGAGCCCTGTTCAACCTGGCCTTGAATGTTTCCAGAGATGGGACATCCACAACTTCTCTAGGCAACCTGTTCCAGTTTTTCATTTCCCTCACTGTAAAAACTTCTCTCTTATATCTAATCTAAATCTACCCTCTTTTAGTTTAAGACCATTACACCTTGTCCTATTGGAAGAGGCCCCGCTAAAATGTCTGTCCCCATCTTTCTTATGGGCCTCCTTTAGGTACTGAAAGGCTGCTAGGAGGTCTCCCTAGAGCCTTCTCTTCTCCAGCTAAAACAGCCCCAACTCTCATAGCCTGTCTTCATAGGAGAGGTGCTCCAGCCCTCTAACGATCTTCTTGGCCCTCCCCTGGACTTATTCCAACAGGTCCACATCCTTCTTATGTTGGGGAGAAAAACACCAAACAGAAGTTCCCCTACATACCTGCAACTCTAAATAAAACTGAATTTGAATAAGTCCAGTCTCTCTCATGACTGAGTTAAAAGGAAATAAAATTAGAAGTCCGTGGGTCACAGCAGGAATTTTCAGCATGCTTCTACTGCTGCCCATAAGCACTTACCATGGATTCCAAGATGACAGATGACAGCACTATCAGCCCAGGGACTTACTGCAGTGATTGATCTTAGGAAGTTCAGACCCTTGGAGGACAGCACTGATTTTCTATTAGAAGAGATCAACTTCATTTATTTCCTCTAGAATGAGTACAATGTAATCACTTTTAAGGTCAACAGAAAAGGAAAATGCTTTCTATTCCATCCTGTAGTTAGAAAGTCTACTGAGATCTGCTTAAGGCTGACCACTTTTTTTCCATGTGAATCCTCATTTACTTGCACATGATTATGTAGCTTGTCTTTTGAGCACATTTGACTTGAGGAAGAACATAAAATGGGACTCTTGCCTTTCATCATTTATCTTAAACCTAGAAATGAACATGTAGGCTCTACGTAATGCCTGTCCAGGGACAGCTTGTTATCAAGACTCAGAGATATTAAACCAACCTTACTAAACTGGATAGAGTAGAGTACAGTCATTTCACATGTTAAGCAGAACAATTTATTTGCATACAGGGACAGTCTATCCCATTGCAACTGCATTCAGCCTAAGTTATACTGACAGCATCACACCTTCATTGGCATAATAATTGAATTAAGCCCATGTGAAGGATAAGCCTGAAGAAATACTACATGCTAAAGTGTTACCATATTTCTTCATTCCTTCCTACAACATGGTAACAGATAACAGTTTGAATTCCTTTAGTCAATTTTCAAAAGTTTCTCAAGAATTCTATGAACTGCTCTTTTAACTTTACCTCCATGAGCACAGGGGCACATCAGGTGATATGAAAAAAATTTCTAGGTATATTGTAGGAGAGAAAAAACTTAAATATGCAAGCTGAAGAACAGGTTTTTTAAATATTAGGCCATCTAAGCCAGTCTCATGATTCTACGATTTCTTGTGCATGATGGTGTTCCAAAAGCTACCAGAACCATTCTTCTTCGTGAAAACAGGTGGGATTCATTGACTGAACCCATCTACAGTGTTGTAGAGTATCTGAGAGGCATGGAGCTGGCAGCCTTGAGTTAACATACCCATCCAGACCTGTGTTGCTCCATAGGAGCAGCTCTAGCCAAGTGGGTATTCCGCAGTGTCTGATTTGAGACTCGACAGCCACAGAGAAAAGCTGGATCCCACCCTAACAGCTTTCCAAGTGTGAAAAATTTGTCAGCTACCAACTTTAGCATCTCCAAATTTGCTCCACTGGCATTCAGTGTGATGGCTACAACCGTAAAATAAGGAAGCAAAAGCATTTCCTCTGTTTTACCCCTGTGTGAAAAGGAGAGGCAGTCATAGCAAATGCAAACACAGCTCAGGCAAAGACATGCACCTGCATGACCAGCCCCTGGGGGCTTGTTCCTACAAGGTGAACCTCACACCACTGTGGTCACCCTTGTCACCACATCTATTTGGTCTGGTGACCCTCTGAGAAACCACCCACCATGCAGGCCACACCCTGACTGTTTTGTGACAATTAAGACTAAGGAGGACACTCACCAGAATTTGTTTTCCTTAAAAGTAGTATCCAAATCCAGCTCTTTGAAGATGAGAGGAGCAGGGCGTCTTTCCTGTAGTGATTTTCCCATATCAGAAAGCCAAGTGTCTTCTCCTCGTATTGTAAGTTGTGATGGAAATAACGCAACTGCAACCCAGCATTGTGTAAGCAGCTCACACTGATATCTTCCTTTCACATTTCCTGGTGCTGGGTTTTTTTTTTCCTGCTACAGCAGAAGTTATTTTCATGTAATGAAACGTGTCATTTATTTTTTACAATTTCTATGGTTTCTATAATTACAGAATTAGAAGAATAACAATTTATAAGACATTTCCATAATTTATTCATTCACAGATAACTATATATTCCGTACCTATTTACTCAGTACATTACATACCAGCAATAGTAACTGCTTTAATGCAACAGCCGAGATGATTTTGCTCTCACACACTCCCACTCCAGCAATAAACATCATCTTGACCCATGCAAAAAGCCTCCAGAACTGTAAATTACAGAACATTAAAAAGGCAGGCTACTGGACAATAGGCTTGGCTAGAGAGCTGATTGCAGGCATAAAAAGCATGGTATGTTCAAATGACCATATGATCAGATGCCAAGGAAGATTTTCAGCAATTCCAGACAACATATTTTTTTGGGTCCCATGAATTCATGCAATAAATGTTACTATCAGAAGATTCAATGCCTGCACTGTTGAGCAGCCTTGCCCTCAAGCCTTTTATTCTGTCATCACCCACAGTATAGAAATGTTGGGTTGTTCCTGGGCTCTCTTCTGGAGTGGAACAACTCTTTCTGAAACAAAACCCAGGTGCTGTTTCGGTAACTTGCTCAAGATTCACTCCCAAAACAAAGCATGAACAAGACAATTTGGCTTCCTTTGCAAAGCTATCCCAGCAGGTTCCGATCCCTAAAATGTCACATCCCCTTTTGTTTCATGCTATTAATTCCAGTGGACTGCAAAAACACCCCAGACATAGATTACTTCAGACTTTTGAACTGACAACCAAGAAAAACATAGAAAGTAATGTCTTATGGTCATGATTACACCACATGGGGCCAGTGGAGATGCAGAGCCAAGTGCTGTGAGTGTGGACCTGTCCAGTTTGCTCCAGTGACAGCTGATGCTGAGCAATGCGACACTGCTGCAGCCCTTGGCCTGGTGTATGGGACTGCTCCCTGCAAGGGAGCAGCCTTTGGCACCAAAGCTGTGGCCACAGACCGCCCATGAGGACATGCGTGGCAGGGGTAGAACCAAAGGTTTCTGAAGGCTTCTCTCTAAAAGTATCTTGCTTCCTTTTGGAAACCCTGACGTTATCCGAAGGGGGTATGCTCTGCACATGGAGAGGTACAGACATTGTGGGTTTGGTGTGGCTCCTGAAAGCTCGTGGCTCTCATCAGCACTTCTCCGCTGCCAAAGAAGTGCCAAAGTTGACAAGAAACAAAGCAGCTTTTAGACAAGAAAATTGACATGTCCTGACCCTTCTTGGCAGCTGACAACTGTCCAGGGTGGGGTTTAACATAAGAAAGCATGAACAGACAGGCTTCCTGCTCCTGAGTCATTAGGAGCTGAATTTTAATCATTTGCTGCTTCTGCTCTACAATGCCCTTGCAGCCCTCTAATGCTCCAGTCTTTCCCTGTCCCTGCAAGTCATCCTGTTTCTCCTCTCCATCCCACATGCTTGTTCTCAGCAGGCTTCAGGCTCAGTATGTCTGTGATACATCTAAATAGACTGGTTGACCTGGTGGTTTTCCACATCACTTGTGACCTTGGACTCCTTTCCAACCAGTCCCATGCTGATGAAATGTGGATAACTTTATGACACAAACTCTTCTTGATTCCGCCGGAATTGTATTTCCTTTCTTTAAAGCATTTAAAAAAATATACATGAGAAGGCAGTGTGAAGAAACCACAGAGTTGCAAGCCAGAGGTTTTAATCCCTCCTCTGTCACTAGCTTGCCATGTGATCTCTGCCCTTGGTCACACAACTCCTCTGTGATGCTGCTCTCTCCTGAGGAATTAGCAGATAACAGGGGATTGTTTGTTGGTGTAATACGCTCCGAGATGTAGGAAAGGAAGGAAGATGCAGAGGACACGGCGCCAAAAAAAATCTCCCAACAGCGAAGCAAGTGTGAGCCACACCGCCGAGATAACCACTGCCTGCCTGCACCCCGGCACTAGCAGGCGGGCAGAAAGGGCACGAAACGACTGCCTGAGGCTAAAGCCGTGCAGCGTGGCATCCTCGGCACACTGTGTCTGGCAGGAGAAGTGTATGTGCTTCTTCATGCAGCATCTGCGTGTGTCCTGAACCCAGGGACTACACTTAAGGAATTGTTACTTGAACATGCAATTAGGGGAAAACTAAAATACAACAGAATAAAATAAAAAGTAAATATTTTTGTAAAGACTCGTCCACTTTCTTTTGGCTGTTTTTTTGTTACTCTCGTCCCCTCTTCCCAGAGCCGCACAACAAGAAAGGATTGATCTGACTCCGCTCTCATTTTAAAATGCTTCTTTTTATTTCAGTGGTTGTACATTGGGTGAATGAATTTAACGTCACAACAGAAATAAAATGGCTATTTAACAGACCACTAGTAATTATATATGCTGAAAAAGAGTGAATGAAGGGGTTTCTTTTAACTGTTACCGAAATATTCATTGTACATGTCGTCAATTATGCCGGATGAGAGAGGCAAACAAAAAGGTATTTTTGGTGAGGTGTTGTATCCTTTGAAGAAAAGAAACACTGAGACATCTCAAGTTACTTGAAAGCATGTCTCAGCTACAGTATTCACTGTCTCCGTGTTGGCCCATCTCATGGTTCTTTTAGGGGGTTATATCTGTTGTATTTTTTTTAATTAAACAAAGCATTTAAAATTTAATCATTTTCATTAGACTTTTTTTTTTTAAAATATAAACAAAGTTTTGGCAAATAATATTTATACAGAAAAATAGTTTTAGATCTTCCCAAATTTTGAAATAGTCTATAAAATTACTTTATAAATAAATAAAATGCAGAATCTGTTGTACACGTATTTGCACATCTCTGTAATTGCCTCCTTACTGTTAGCATAGGTTTGTACTTGTACAGTTTTCAGGAATATTACAAAGTCATAAAGTCGGAAAGTGGATCTCTTATTAAAAATACATTTTCTCTTTTGTCTGTCAGTTTATCTGGATGAAAGACCTGATGTATCTGAAGCTTCGTCATCCATGGGCAAAAAATATTGGATTAATTGTAAAAAACATAGATTAACAGTTATTTTGAAACATAAAAAGTTCACACAAAATGATGTCTTGAAGAGTTATCTACATAAAATATTTAAACAACATGGATAATTTACCATTTAGTATTATACAATAAACTACCCAAATGCCTAAATTAACTATTATAAAAAAATAAAAACAACTTTGACAGATATAGGCAAGTTGCAGTGTCAACTACCTAATTATAATGACTGAGAAAGTCTACAAATATTAGTGTTTTAATAGTATATAATGGTGATACCTTAACTGCTAAAGTAACAAGTTAAGATACATTATTTTTCCACAAATTAAAACTAACGCAACGTTACAAGCACTATGTTAATTTTACAACCAAATTGTGATTATTTTTTTTCTTTCGGATGATCAGATCTCCAGCTTTATATATAAATAGATAGTAATTAGACATCAGACAAACAAGATTTAGCCCGGAAAATAATTTCCTAGACAAATAATAATAATATGGTTAGTGCCTTCAGTCGTTCAGAACAGGCAGTGCTGCCAAAGTTTAAAATAGTTTACAATCAATCTGAAGAGGTTAAGTTAAAATACTGCAATCACTAATAATGTCCACATAGAAAACTTATGCTGCAAACAATTATACATAATATCCACTTATAACAGCTGTCTTGTTTTTTAAACAATAATTTAAAAACTATGTCATTTATGTGATATATGTGCAACATATAAAATGTGAAATATGAAATATTTGGTACAATAGTGCTTGAAACAAATCTCAAATCAAACAAATGAAATTTTAATTATACATATATAATTACCTTGTAAATCAACAAAGTATTTAAAAAAGTAAACAACATTAAAATCTGCTTCATCCATATATATGTATGTATGTATATATAACATGTATATAATTGTATTAAAGATATCTTCATACTTTTGTGACATAAAATATGTTTTTAAAGAAAAACAATTAAAAGAACTATTTTTTCTCCACTCTAATCTGGTTACAATCTTATAATCCAATTAAAAAATGCAAATACAGTAATGATTTATTAAACTGAATCTCATTCTACATTCTTAGTGTTCAGTTAATAGCCTAGATTAAAGTCACCTATGAAGTTTCAGTGACTCAACTGAATTTTAATTAAATTAGAGTATCATACAATCTCTTCATCTACAGCCTTCTTTTTCACCTTTTTGTTTGTTAGTTTGGTCTTGGTTTTTTTTTTTTTGTTTGATTTTACACTTCTAGAAGTTACTTCTTAACAGCTTGGATCTTTTTGGTAACCTGACTATGAGTTTCAAAGATTATTCGTGTCCAGTGAGATTTGACTGTTGGCATCAGGCTCACTTTCATCAAGTCTGATGTGACAAAATTTAGGCACTTCTGCAAAGTCTCTTTTAAAAACATTATAAATATACTTGTAAAATAATATTCTCAAGACTTTGTTCTTTTGGGGATTGAAAGGGGTATGAAGGTTCATACTGTGCAAAATTTTTTAGATTTTCTTCTGCTATTCTGCTATGATTCAAATGCAACTTCTCCATACAAGTCAAACACCAACCATGTGCATCTAAAGAATTTGTGCTTTCCTTTGGACTTCTTGCTAAAAATATCAGATTGGCAGGATGATGTGCAGGACACTGGGCTGCGTTTCACTTCCTCTGTCTTGGAATCAACTCACCAGGGGAGCAAAACCAAGATTTTTTTTTATTTTTTTTTTTTTTAACCGAGAAGAAAACCCCCAATCATAGTTTGGGTGAAAATTAAACCTGCAACCGGGGTAAGTTTTTAGCCAATACAACTCAATTATTGCTGAGCTCGAAAGATTCATAAGCACTGAATCTCATGAGACGAACTTATCTGGACCATTTCCGTTAGGTGTAGTTATGGAGAAAAGACAATATTTGCACGAATTAAACTATGCTTAGAAAATCTTTAAAACTAAATGTTACCCTTTATGTCTTGAAACATCACAGCTGGTATCAGGTAGTTAACTATTTTAGGTTGGAGTATAGTAAGCATACCATATTTAATATTCATATATGACATAGCAGCACTAGCTTTTTTGAGTTTTTGATTTGTCCATAAGAACAAATTCTTGACTTAGCATGCAGTTTGTGGCAACTCTAGAGAGGAGGAGACAGGGTAGTATGTACAGTAGCCGTGCTTGGCCGTCCGCAGGGAGGCTTCGTGACACTCCGTTCCGCTCCTGCTGGCTATTTCAGGATTATCTGTTAAAAGAAAGGAAAGCGTGATCGCACTTTTAGGGGACACGGGGCGTGCAGTTTGCCCAGATGGCCAGCGCTGGACTAACTAAGCTCAGGTGCAGCTCGCACAGCACAGCATCCCGTGTGGGACAGCATCCTGGACTCTCACGCTGCTTGGGAGGCGCTCGTGCTTCACAAACCTAGTTCTCTTGCCCTGCACATTGGTCCTCGTGTGCATAAGAACATGCAGAGGGGGCATTTTATGTGTCAAAATACTGGAGGTAGCGCTGAAGCCACTAAAGAAGGGCCTGGCCATAGGCGGGGTGTGCATCATCGGCACCCTGGCTATCAGTGGAGGTGGAAGCAGCCCTGTGCCTCCCAAAGAAGCTCAGAAGTGCATCGTTGCCTGGGCCAACTCTCTAACTCCCACTGTGCTCCCAGAAAGACAGAAAATGACTGGCAAAACAGTGGAGGTAGGGCCCCTTGCCACTAACAAGCAAAAAGATCACAGAATCATAGAATCAACCAGGTTGGAAAAGATCTCTGAGTTCATCAAGTCCAACCCATGACCCAACACCACCCTGTCAACTAGACCACGGCACTACGTGCCACATCCAGTCTCTTCTTAAAAACCTCCAGGGACGGTGACTCCACCCCTCCCTGGGCAGCCCATTCCAATGTCTAGATGTACTAGGCTAGGTGTTTTCACAAAGCTAAACTGTCTTCTCAGTGCATTTTTAGCAGCTGCTTATTTCCTAGAAAAATTATCTTCAGATCAGAGAACTTGAGAGGTTTTCTCATGCTTCCTTAATGCCAGGGAATCCAGGGGATGACCATAATGGTATTTCTATGCACCTAACTAGTCACTAACCTTGCTGCTTTACCTCCATGGTGTCATGAACAGAGGGTGGAGCAACCATTTTACAGGTGTAAATTCTTGTGTTTCCAACACTGTGAAGGTTAAAAGCATGATGGGCCCAGCAACCAACTCTACCTGCTCACAATATTGGAAAATTGTCTAGATTTCCATCACCTGTCTGGAATGTCTGTCAGTAAAAGTGATATCAAAAGCCAGGGGTGTGATATTTTATCATGCCATTGCTAACCTGTGCTCCAGGCTTAAGCACAAGTCAAGAAATTAAGAGTGTATTGCCTGCTCTTACTGTTTAATTTGGCACTTGATGTATTTTTAAGCTGTATTTGTAGGTGGTGTGCAAAGCAGTCATGACAGTACTTTGACCTACTTGTGCATTACAAAGCTAGATCTGTGCTTAATGCAATATTTATATTAAAAGGGGGGAAAATAAAAAGGTGTTTTGAAAGTAACTTCAGCAACATACTACCTCTGACATACAGACCTCCAGAAAGAAACAGGCTTGCCTCTGTGTGCAAGGCGCTTGTTCTAGTCCCCAGCCCAGTCAGCCTCCTCACAACCCCACTGCCTTGCTCTCTGTACACAACTAACTACTGCCTCCCTGACCCTGATGAACTTGCCAGCACGCCAAAAAGCCATCTTTGATTACCATCAGCGCTGAAAATCTGGTGACACGCAAGGCCCCATTGTAATGACACTGTACAAACACCTGCTGCTCCAAAGGGCTTAACATCTAAATACATCATACACACAACAAGGACATATATTTTTAATGAACTTCCACCCATTGTGAGCTTGTTAGCTTATCTCCTATCTTCTGTTTCCTATTGAAACAACAAAGAAATACCTTTGCTCAAATAATGAAGCCCTGTCTGTGATAACCCTGGTCCAGCTCCAGCACGGTGGTTTGACAGTATGCACAAAGAATGCAGCCGTGCTGAAAATAAGAAGTGACCAAGATTTTCAGGACTGGTATTTTTAGCATGTTACAACCCAACATGTCAATGTAATTAATAAAGCAGCTTTAGCTATACTGGGTTAGCCATAATCACACAAGTGTATTTAAAGGTTCCTAAGGTCTCATTTAGTGGGACATAACCTGAAACCTACTCAGTGTAAAAAGCCCCAGAATTTCAGACACTGCAGCTGACTACACTGTCTGCCAACTTTTGAGGGGATAAACTTGCATTTTCCTATAGCTTTTTTTCTCCCTATACAGGGAGACAGATAACTGCCCCTTATGCCAAGACTTCTTTGCTCAAATAGTCCCACAAGTCCAATGTTCCCAATTCCCCCAAAATCTGTGACAGAGGATGCAGAGGCCCTAATCTCAGGCTGTTTCATGGGAAAATGGCAGGACTATTCCTGGCACTGTGATTAACCCAAGTGCCACTCACCCTGCTTTGTGCAAGGCAAGGCAAACGGGTCCTGGGCAGTGTGAAAGAGCAGGGACTACTTCTCTTCCCTGCCCCGGTGAGAGGCAGAGGCAAAGCCCACGATAAGGACTTCACTGCCGTCTCCCTATTCCTGCTGTTTCTCTCCTCCTGTCAAAACTCAGAAAACAGCAAAGACAACGTAAACACTTTCCTTTTGTGTGCGAGCATGTTCTGTTTATGGTCTGTGGGTGCCAGAGCAGCAGCTGGAGCCCTCACTGCCATGCTTCTCCCACTGCCAGTGGCTATGGAGCTGGCTTGCTCCCACCATATAGTCCTCGACAGGGGATGTAACTAGGGCATGTTGCACCCGACTATTTCTAGTACACGTAGGAGTCCTCCTAGGAAAAAAACCTCAAGTCTCTCCTTCAGAACAAGCATCTCCAGCACAGTCACAGAACTGAGGAGCTATATTACTTTTTCAACCTTAGCCACAAAGTGTAAAACATCTCCCATAGTCTTTAATTATATGTTCACACCCTATTTCTTAAAAGATATCACAACTCTGCCTCAGCTACGTACACAGGCATCAGCTTCTGCAACTGTTTTTTTTTTTTTTTTCACTGTGTCTGACAGAGAAACATAAAATGCTAAACTACTTTACATGGAAAACACACTGTGAACCTCTTCTGTTTAATCTACAAACAAAGTAATAAACTGTGATGGAAGACAGAGGCTATCTAAGTCTGCATCGCTGCTAATTGCCCCATCACTTGCATGCTGAAAAAGAAGCTGTAAAGAATACACCAGTGAAGGAACATGCCTGCAAACACTTACTACAGAGTCTACATTCCCTCATTTGAAGAATTACATCTTAGATGTATGTATATATGACTTGTCGCATTTGCCATGATACTATTATATCATTATACTCCACAGCAATGGGATATAATGTATTGACACTTTTACCATAGTATATATAAGCATAAACTCCTAAGAAACAAGTCTATACAATGGGCATGCATTGTTCATGTACAAAGGTCTACAGGTCAAGCATGGGAAAGCGTTTTCTCATGCTCTGTAAGATCCACAGGTGCGGGTACAGACATGCCAGAAAACATACCTTCTGCTGCTGCACTAAGAGATCTAATAAGAACACTATTTCCAGCATAAGCAGAATGGCCTGGCTCTTACAGTCTGCAGCAGTAATGCACAGAAGATTTAACAACAGGAAATGGCATTTTTTAGAGGTAATCACAGATATAGGGTACCTTCTCTGCTGCCTTCTTGCTTGGTACCTGTTAAAAGTGGCAGAAAGTTGGCTACCCTTTAGACTAAAATTACTAAAATTGTGCCAGTGATAGCTACCAGACCTCACTGAAACTAGTAACACACAGAGTGAACCTAAACTTCTGCAAACTGCTTTCTAGCCAAGAAGCATTTGCTCTTCCAAATTTTCCACCTCTTTAGAGGTGGCATTTTTCAGCTCCTAAATGCCAAGACTTTCTTTCTTTTCTACCAGAGCATGGCTCTTTTAGAGCCATTTTTTTTTTTTTTACCTTCAGGACATTCGAGTGATCACAGTGGTCATTAAGCTCCCTGTGCAACACAGGAAAATCCCTAAATTCAGACAGGGTTGCTCCTAAGGATGGTTACAATTCTGCAGCATCATCCAGGGGAATGATAACCAAGAGAGATGTTACTGCCAACGGTTTCAACTTCTCACTGACTACCAGACCACAGTAGTCAGCAGACAAATCTGCGTCAGCTTGGGATTTCCTCAGATGCAGCAAAAGCAGCTGTGATCAGTCATTGCCTCAAGACTCAAAAAGTAAAATCGAGAGTCTGTTAAAACAAGGTGGAAATTCCACCTTTGTGAACTCTTTTTGACACCCAGGTTACTGCTTTATTTGATAACAGTTCATTGAATTAACCAAATTACTGAGACACTACACATTACAAAAACACTGTTTGGCTTGAGATTTTCTGTTTTGAAGCTACAATTCACAAAGCTTTATTCTCTCTGAGTTAAAGTAATTTTCCAGTTCCAGATTTATTATACAACGATGAATACAGAAAATTTACCATTCTGCATGAATCACTGTACATGAACTCTTGTTCAACTAAAGACCTGTCACAGTGGATCAGCCAGAAAACATGACTTTGCATCTACCTCTGACATGTTTCTCTTTCAGAAGTTTTGAAATTATTACTCCAAATGACACTGTGCTCTGTAAGCCTTAATATATTTTAAGGGGGCTTTAAGATTGTATTTGACCTCTGCATTGCAAAGCACTTATCCCTCCAAAAATACATAGTAAACATTTTGGACTGCTCAGCCTTCCATTTTAAAAGCAGTGTAGTAGTCACAGGAGTTTCTTGTAGACAAGATTCATCTCAGATGATTTCAGACACGAATGCCTCAGCTGGTCATCCATTTTACATCTTACTAGCCTACCTCAGCCAACTGATTTTAGCACGAGACAGATTATCAGCTCATGATGCCTTTTTTCCCTCCACCAAATGTAAGAGTCTGTGGCGAATAGTTCGCACTGAGGTATTTAATTTTTGGACACCTGCATCAGGACAGACGAATCCTTCCACAGTGACATTTTCTGTTCTCATGTTTTTCACACAAGTAGCAGACTGGCCAGATATATCTGGGGTATACATTAAAAACAACAGATATTTTCAGACAGCCAGCTCATATCAGGCTGCCTCATAACTTCTGCTTTCTAAAAATAAATCTAACACCAAGTATTTCTTCTCTGTGACATGGAACCCAAGACTATTTATATTTCCCCATGTCTTTGGGAAATGCTTCCACCTCTTTATTTTTCATTTTCTCTTAGAATGTTCTTTTGTGGTATGTGCCCTGTTTCTTCAAAATAACTCAAGGTGGTTTGGGTTTTTGTTTGTTTGTTTTTGTTTTTAAAATTAGAAGTGGAAAAAAATGAGTTCAGACACTTACTGAGAGTAATCTCTATTGTATCAGTTATGCCTGGTCATACTTAATTTTTACTTAGCTTTACAGATGGCCTTTTTCACCTCCTTTTCCCATAGCTTCCTCAGCAGCTCCTCCATGGAGCACCATCCCAAACATTCAAATCCCTCACCCCAGGACTCCCACTGACACTCTCCCAAAGGATAGGTTTTGTCCCTGTCCTCGACTGGCTAACAGCTGAGCTGGCTCCAACTCTCAATCGCATTAAATGCAGCCTGGCTTCTTTCCTTTGCTCTTGATGGCCATAAACTTCATTCTCATTTCCATCATATTATCATTGTATATTTAATGTATATGTACTTTGTTTCTCTCACTAACCATGGTTCTCTCCCCATCCAGGGGTGAAGGAGGATTTTATCTTATTGTTTCTCAATTAATCTAATGCAACCCCAATATATTGGTCTACTTTGCTCATCAATAAGGTGACCTCTGATTTGTATATAAAGGGCAAGAGGACCAGTTCTGCCTGTCCCATATGCTAGTAATATGCCTCTGGAAAAGGGTGAGGGTCAGATGTCCATGCTGAAGTGGACACATCTGCTAGCACATTTTCATTCCATCAGGCACAAGCTGTTGGCCATCAGGATGTCATAAAGCTTGTCTGAATCCAACTCTTCATGATGATCTAAAAAAAAGATGAAGGCAATTAAGGGATTCCAAAGGGCTCAAGGGTTCAGCATCATCATTTGTCTCATTTATTATTCACAAAGTCCTGAAAGAGAGTCTAAAGCCAACCCCTTAGCTCACTTTTGAGCTTCAGTAGGTATTTACTCAAGTAATAATGCATAATATTTAAGTTCAACTTAATACGTATTTACTCACTCTGGAGAATCAGGATTAGTTGTTCTAAAAATGAAAGCAATCTGGTTTTATTTATTCTTCTTTAAAGTAATAAATAATGCAGTGCTAAAAATTGATCATAGCATACTCTAATATATTCTATCAAAATCTATTTTTAAATAATTGCACAGCTAGACTACATAGAAATGAGAAAACCACCCCTATAATATTTTGGGAGCACCCATACTGACTATTTTAAAGACTCAGTCAATTTTATCTTTCAGCAGGTCCAAGCTACCACAATCAGTGGTGGTTTTTACTCAGTACTATTAGGTCATTTTCCTTCTCTTCTTGAATTTTAGAAACTTACAGAAAAGGCTTATGCAGAGGAACTGAGAGTAAAAATGAGTGAAAGGCCAAGCATAAGTTGTGCATTATCTGTGAAAGTGCTCATATTCCTCTTGGAGGGGTGTTACTTCTCTGACCCTGCATTTTCCCAGGCATTCTCACCCAGCTTTCTTTTTCCTTTTAACAAAACCTGCTTTGCATTTTCCTCTTACACACCGTGCATGCCCAAAATCATGCAAGATGAGGCTTCCGCTACAGCATCCCTTTTAGGCAAACGCACCACTGCACATGGAGCGTGGGAAGCCCTTCTGCAGGTTCCTTTGCAGTTATTGCCACCCCGAAAGCCCTCCTCTCCCAAAACCTGGCATTCCAGTTCAAACTTCCTTCCAAGCAAGAGACAGACCACTGCAACACCTGGAACTTAACTCAAACACAGAAAGGTACCCAATTTATGTTCATCAAAGTCACTCATCAGACACCCTGCTGTAACACTTGTGTCAGTTTTATAAATCTCACTATATTTATAATGTCTCTGAGGAAATCGTAACCTTCCTGACTTTTGCCTGCTTACCACTTCCTTAATTTTCTTCGATCTGAATGCTCTCACATTAACAGATATACATATTAGTGTGTGTCATGAAAGATAATTTTGCATAAAAAATGAAGTCTGGCAAGTTAACAAATTTCTCCCTTCAGCTGCAAGTCAAGCAATCAACCAACAAATAAATAAATAAATACATAGATGTTTCTACTGTGGTTACATGGGCGGCCTCCTGCACACTCAAAGCCAAAAACTGGCATTTCAGGTAGGAAATAAATCATACACTGAGATAAAAATATGATTTTTGTTTAATTCAAGGGAAAATAATTGGAGAAACTAGAGATGTGCAGATGCAATTTTTTTCAAAGAACAGAATCCCAAACAAGTACATCTGGAGCTTTGCACTGCTCTGTGTTGTTAAAATTTTATGACGGAAAAACACAGACTCACATGAACTGTGTGTACGCACCATGAAACAAACTCATTCTTCCCCAAATGCCTACAAAATTAGATGACCTTAGAAAAATTTTCCTATGTTTAAATAATATATATGTGCCCCAAAAGACTTCTACTCCACTTGTCAAATTATCATTTATTGAATAATTGAAAGCAAGAAAACAAAAGGAAGTTATCATATCAACCATCAACACTTTTAAAAAAAAATTTCAGTGATATGAAAGTTAAAAGCCTTTAACAGGAAAGGGAAATCTGTTTTGATTTTTTTTTTATATTAAACAAAGAAGTGTTTGCCTTTGCTTACTGCTGATGTTGTGTGACACTGCCACCTAGCAGGCTATCAGAAGAAGTCAGGTCTTAATCCTACACTGAGGAGAGGGGTATGATGGGAGAATTTCTAAAAACAAATCAGAGACTTTTCCATTTCTTCCCACTGGCTTCTTGTATATAAGCACATGATTTAAAATTCTGTGTGCAAGCCCACAGAAGCCTGCAACATCTACAGAGAAATAACACACTATTAAACCAAAAACTATTATTAAAAGTAAAACAAAGACTTGGTTAAAGTTTGCACGAGACTAAAATACAGTTCTTTTGCATTTGCCAGGGTAATCTTTTGGCTTTGCTTCCTTGCTACCTTACAGTTTAAGAAAACAAAATTTTGTTGTGACCTCTAAGACTGGAAATTTCCTCTTGAGTCTGCAAACTGTTAATTCTGCAAGTTTCAGCTACTTACCTGTAACTTGGTGTCAGACAAGATAACCTCATGGAATTGAGGCTTGTGATTCCTGTTTGTCTAGTATGAAAGAGGTAGTAAGCAGTTTAAATTTGCCTTTCCTACTGTGACAAGGTATTGCTATTTAAATACCTTCTCTAGAGAACTGACTCTTCATGATCAAGGGTCATTTAGGTTCATTTCTCCATCCTGGTACATATACAAGGCAAGATGTCCAGTCCTGCATTCCACATGCCAAGACACCAAAGATGGGCTTCCTATGCCTAGTTCTGCCCTGGGCTGGCTCCCTGCAAGCTTTGCCTCTGATAATGTGTCTCAGAAAGGAACCTGTTCCTCTGTCTCCTTTTTTGACTTCTTAATGTCAGATCCAAATCGCCCTTTCCGTTCTTAGAACAAAATTTTCTAAAGAATTATTTATCTTGAGATTTTATGGAATTTTTAGACCAAAACTTTCAGTCATGAAAAGACAAAAATTCTTTACATACTCAGTATACCCATCAGAAGCGCTTTCCTACCTGTTGCCTCATTCTTTCAGAAACAGCAATTAAAGATTTTCAAACCTCTAACAAGAATTTCGTATAGGCTCTTATTTGTAAAGTTCTTACATTTGTTTTCCCTTACCACCTTCCTTTTCAAAAGCTTCCTTTTAAATGACAAAAAAAAGAAGTCCATTTGCTACTATTTACCAGATTTTTCAATTTGTTTTCTCAGTATATTGTTACTCTTGCCTCTGTTTACAAGTACAGCAGGTTTCCCTGAGGAACAAAGGGAATGTGAGAGAGTAAAAGCCTGTCAGCAGTGCTATGGACAACCCTCTGCCCTGCCAGAAGGCCTCCCAGGGTTAGAGAAGAAGACTGGAGAGGAAGCCCTTCTGGGGGACACCAGGCAATATTTGCAAGGGCAACTGGCACTTCTGCTTAATGCAGAAGGAGAGAATCACTTTAGTAGGTGCCAACATTTTGGTGTAAAAAGAATCTGCCTCCCTTGGGAGTGGTGCTGCCTTTGCAAGCACCTTGGCAAGGAGAGGTGTTCTGCTGCTGCACGTGCTGGCTCTGCCCCCTCCCGAGGGAGCCACCACATACGGTACTTCAAATTGCAAGAACGTGGGATGTTTGTATTTACAATATATTAACTAGTTTTTGCATTCTGGGGCAAATATTTTAATTTTCTTTTTGTCAAACGTAACTATTTTTATTTTTGCTTCATTGTTTTCTAACAGATTTTGACAGAACTGAAGGCTACTGAATGATTTCATAATTAATATCTGCATAATTGCCACCTAATTCAGTGAGAATGCTGATGCTAATTTAAAACAGCTGTGCCAGATAATCACAAGCCTTAGCATGAGACAGCCTGTTGATCTTATATTTCTTTTCAGACACAGCTTATGAATGTTTCACTCTTCTATTGGATCCGTCCTTTAATTTTTCCTTCCTGGTAAAAGGTCATATAACCTGTTGTCACTAAATAACATCTTTAAGCAGCATCCTCTGTAATGCTATCTTAATGCTGTCAGTCTCTGGTCCATTTTCACTGCTACAGAATATAAAGCCATGCACTGTTCTGAACTGATGTAATGTGAGCAAGACTCACATCATTTGGAATATTTTTGAAATTGGTAATTGTCATCTAATAACTAGGAACTAAGCAAGCACCAACTGATCTTAAGGACACAGATGAGGACATAGAAATGCTGGTGTCTTAACCCCCTGTGACACTCAGTGAGGTGATAAAAACTAGTCAGTAAGCCAACAAAGCCTGCAGATCCCTACATGTTATCACCCACTACAGACTCAAGTCATTTGCTCACCAGGGGTTTAGTACCATCTTGGCTAAGGTCTCCTGCCTGTCATCCAGCTGCCAGTTCAGAAGGAAGTGTGTATATTTGCCTGTAGGTCCTGTATTGCACCTGCCAAGCTTGTGAAAATGTCTTGGATAACCTAGACATCCAAGGTTATCTTAGGATAATCTTAAAAGTCCCTAGACACATGTTTAGGCAACTGAACCAAGCCCTGTGAAACTTTTGAAGGACAAGCCATACTACTTTCTAGACTTCATCTGACTGGGCTGATAAACTTCACAGTCTGTGATGGGTACTTAAACTTGTATCTTGCACATAGAAACCCACACTCAGGCACCAACACTTAAAGAGTCTTAACTCTAGGCTAAGTCTAACCTTTTAATTCTTGCAGGACTCACCAAGGCATATATATAAACGAAACAGTAGTAAGGCTTTCTATTTAGAAATTTAAAGCCCTCCCAAGCAGGTGTTGCCATTATTTAAAATTGAACTTCAGCCCCAAAATTCAGAATAACACCTCTCTCAAATAATGTTAGAATAAATCATCCTCTGTTAAACCGTCTTTGGCACGCAGGGTAGAGGAGTCACATCTTTCTGCATTTGCATTAACATGAACATTCCCTCCAAGGGAGCTCTACCTAATCTTTCACTAAGTTTCTAATCCTGTATTTGCTTACAAAGCAAATAGTAAAACAAGAAGAGAAACAAACTTCCAAATAAGATCTATGTCTTTTCTATCATCCTGAAATTACAGCAATTACATTCTTAGCCTAAAATCATCAATAAATACTACTCTTTCCCTCTACAACTACCTGAACGGAGGTTGTAGCAAAGTGAGGGTTGGTCTCTTCTCCAAAGTAACAAGTGATAGGATGAGAGAAAATGGACTCAAGTTGCACCAGGGAAGGTTTAGATTGGATATTGACACCGTTTCTTCATGGAAAGGGTTGTCAAAATGCTGGAACAGGCTGTTCAAAGCAGTAGTGGATTCACCATCCTGGAGGCATTTAAAAGAAGTGCTGCACTTTGGGACATGGTTTAGTGGTAGACTTGGCAGTCCTGGGTTAAGGGTCAGACTTTGGTCCTAGAAGTCTTTTCTAACTTAAGTGATTCTGTGATTCTACCTGGGAGAGAAGCTCAGCAGGTAACAGTTTCCTTGCTTGCTGGAGTACTGCTAGTCCACTAGCTAGAGAAGTAACAATTAAAAGCTTCGTTAAAGTTCTCTGATGTATATATTTACATACAAAACCTGAATATTTAAATAAGACTTTCACATACCTCTGTCCACATGCATGCACTAGAGGGAGCTAGGACCAAACCCTCCGTATATATGCCCTAACACTGCTTCTCAAGATCATTTCACACTACCTGAATCTTTGCTCCCAGAAAATGCTTTCAGCATCCCAAAACACCTGAGCGTAAGTTCATTAAGGATCTACCTTTGAAGCGTGTTTAAGCAGCTTCAGTTTCCAGCACCATTCTGAAGGGAAGGGGGGAAGAAGGAAAAGGGGAAGGGCCTCTCATCTCTGACCAGACATGCTCCTGGACTCCTTATGTACCTCTGGAAGCCCACCTGCCTTTCACTGGAGAGCTGAAGTCCACCCCCTCCATATCCTCTCACCACAGCCTGGCAGATAACAGTAAGCAGGGACATTCCCTCAAGGGATGTCCTCACACAGTGAGCAGCACAATCACCAGCTCCTATATTAACATAGTTTTTAATCAGCCTTTGTAAAACAGGGTTTGCAGTATTTTTGCTGCATCCTGTTTCCATTGCACTGAGCCAAAGCGATGCTCTTCCCCTCTGATGTACATTGCACGAAAATTATTTTGGTTTTAAAACCTACCCTTTGTAAGTCAGGAAAAGCAAGAGATTCCCGATTTTCCACATATTCTTAAGTGGTGGCACCTTGCACAGACATACTACACCATAGCCTTTAATCATACACAATCTTCTCACATGCCTTGTGCCATATATTGAACACACAATGCCCAGAGTTGCTGGTCAAGCATGACTGACTGTGTGTGTGTCAATGCAGGTACATTTTGAGCTGCTACTTGTGTTATTTTCTGAAAGAAATGATGTACAGAAGACATGAGACAGAGTTCATTTCTTTTTTCCAAAATACAAGCTGACAGCACATACTAAATAATTTACTGAACCCAATGTTGTTGTTAGGTTTTTCCAGCCGTTAGCTGAGACTCTAACTTTTGGGATGTCAACTTTTCCCTTCCACTGGTGCTTCGAGGACACAGGGATCATCACACTCAATCCAAGGAATACCAGACATCTTTCCCCATGTGAAAATACTAAGCCAAATTATACTAAACTAAACGATTAAGCCCTGCTACAACCTTCTTTTCAAGCCTAGCACCGTGAGTAGAAGTTGTGGGAGTTGAAATGGGATGGGCTGAAGTCTTCAGGTTGTAAAATGAAGTATGGTAGAGACACTAGAAAGAGGAAGCTGTACCCCAGAGATATGGCACAGACCAGGAAAGGAAATTTTATCTAGTCTTTTTCTGAAATACTTGGGAGAGTTTAAATCCATACCAGAGGACACAAAGAATGTTATGATCATGAACAAAGTCATCTTAATTGACAAGTTAATAACCTGCTCCTGTTGTGTTTCTTGGGCTAAGAAAATACTGAGAGTTAGGACCAAAGAGTTCCTGTGGGACCTTTCCCAGCGATGTACATTTGTCTCCAATCATAGGAGGTTGTAAATAAACAGAAAACTTCGGATTTTTGTCTCTTATAAAGAAGTAACTACTAACTACTTACCCTAGTTTGAAATAGATGGGTTTTCTACAGTAGCTTTTAAAGACTTGCAATGACTAAAACAAAGATAAGAGTGGGAAAAAAAACAGTGATGGTACATACTACTGAAGCCAGTGAGAACAGCTGCCAGGGTGGGACTCATCTCCTCCACAGGCAGCAGTGCAGAGCTTTGGTAACATATCCACACTCCTTCCACGGGCAAGAGAAAGAGGCAGGACCCTCCAAGGCAATTTTACCCTGCCCTCATACAGACATAGAAAAGCAGATGAACCGAATGCCAAATTTCCAAACAGCTGAAGTTAAACAAGTGAAAACCCATCCTCCTGTTAAACCATCCCTTAATTACAGCATGGAGTTGTATGTATACACACACACACACACAAATATATGCCACTAAATAAATAGGAACAGACACTTTCTATAACTCCTGTTAAATTTAAAATGTTCTAATCCTTCAACACAAACAAAATCTGCACTGGGAAAGCAGGGGCTCTGCCTGCCATCCTGCTGGATGAGAAAGTGTGTTAAGGCACACCTATGTCTTCTCTGTGGCACTAGCTACTTGTATGAAAGTGTTCCCATTAACTAAAAAAAAGACTGCTTACTGGTCCTTTTCGTAGGCATACATGTATTTATTCTGCCTTCAGCCACTGTTGGCCCCTCTCACACTCAGGAGAGCAGGTGGTGGACCTGCCCCAGCTGCACTTCCGTGCTGGAGAGGGTCCCTAGCTGACCCAAACCACCCCATTTTCTCATAGTCCCTTGGCATCTTCAAGTCCCTTTGTCACCAATTCGGGACCACAAAACTACAATGGATACCACCAAAAAATTTTCTCCTGCAGACACTGTTCTGGAAACGACCATGAAATACACCATTTGTCTGCTGCACTTTCATCCTTATCCCAAGCATTTTTTTACAAGCTAGCTCTCAGGAAAGTACACGTAAAACAACAACACTCTTTCAGTGAAAATGCTAGAAGCACAAATACCACAACGTTGGCAAACAAACCTAAAAAAAAAAAAAAAAAAGGGACTGGTTTGTGTTTCTTTAGGATGTATTTCAGAGAAAATGGACTGGTTTGTGTTTCTTTAAGGAAGTAGGGTGTATTTCAGAGGTAGTATATTTTTCATAAATTATTATAAATAAACTCTTGCAGCAACTTCTATTTTTCCATGGGATACTCAAATAGTTTTGGGAAAGAGAGTAAAAAAAATAAACCTGTTGGTATAACAGTATTAAGCAAAACATTTTCACTGATTTCTTTCTAAGCCCTTGGCGAGTGGAGGGGAATGAATCAAGACAAGAGTATCTACTGGATCTGCAGCAGCTTGTCAGTCTGTCCAGGAGCAACACGAGGAAAGGTGGTGGGGACACAGCCCTTTGCTTTCTCTTGGTGAGCAAATCTGCTTGCTTCCTCTTCACTCTGACCTCTCAGAACCTGAGGGGAAACACCTCTTAGATGGAAGTGCCAGAGTATGGTCCCAAAGCAACAGAAAAGCCAGAGCAACCCAACAGCTGTGCAAATCCCTCCCCTGGCAGATGCCGGGTGCATCAGGGTGGGATGCCCCAACGGAGGAGTCAAAGCTACGCACTATGGGCTCCAACAGATATGTCTTCCCTGGGAATCCGGTCCTGCAGGAGGAGGGGGAAACCTTACCAAAATGAAAACTGCCATTAACATAACAAACTGCAGAAGAAGAGGAGAAAGTACCATCTTTCCTAGCCTGCCTCAGCCAGTAACCCTCAGGGTTCTTTCTAACATCATTCTTTAGGGAAATATAATTCCCAGGTTAAAGATACACTTTCAAAGGGAAAGCAAGCATAGTCATAAATATCTTGAGTGCTGATTAGATCACTTGCATTTACAGACAACATTCCATTTTTTCTTTTAATTGTTTTTCCAACTGCCTTGTCCTGGTTGTCATTTTTGACAGCTTCCATGCTTACAAATTAGTCACTTCCACACACCTCATGAAAAAGGCTACATAAACACACCTGAATGTTTGAAATCTGTGATGATCTTCCTTTTGTGTTAATAATAATTCCTTAGGTGTTAATAATAAACTTTTGTAAGTAGTCCGATACTACAGTGATTCTAACTCCAGCTGGGTTAATTACACAATAATTAAGTACAAACATCGCAACACAAAACACAGCTACATCATTATTTGCAACAAATGTTAACTCTAAATAAGTGCAACCTGTCCCACAAACACTTGCTATAAACGACTTAAAAATAAACGTAAAATTTGATGGGGTAAACACAGAAATAAAAAAAAATTCTCCGGGAGAATTTTTTTTGTTTAAAAATAAAAAAAAAATTAAAATAAAAATCTCAGCACTCATTTAGAGTTCAGGATCTTGTGAAAGAAAGCTTTAAAAGGAGCAAACCTGATTTGCTGTGGCTGTTGCGGCGAAGGGAACACTTGTTGCAGGAGTTGTTGCTGCAGAGACAGTGGCGGCCGTAGCGTTGTGCATCATGGGTACTTTCAGGAGGGGAACCATGGAAGCAATGAACAGGAGGGTGCAGCATTATGGTAAGAGAAGTGGTATTTTTGGCATGGTGAATATCAAGAGCGGCAAGCCATCGTCATGGGTTAAACCGGCAGATGGCATGCAATCACAGTGCAAAGCGAGAAAGCGTGGCGGAGAAATAAAAAAAAAGGGAAAATAGCTTATTACAAGTACAATTAAAGGAAGGTTGTCAACACAATCGGCGATTCCCAGAAAAAAAGAGTAAGGACGACTGAAAATGTGACTCTGTTGTCTCTAAGAAGAAGGTTACTTGTGCAAATGAGGTCTTTACCAACATAGCCCATTACCTGCGCATTGTTATATGGGGTTATTTGTTTTCCCCCAATACAGACATAAATCCCTTCAAAATAAAATTCTACTAAAGAAAGCCCCAGTGGTTTGAACTGGGAAGAAAATTGATCAATGTTTATCTTAATTTTTAAACAAAATTAAAAATTAATTATTTTCATGTATCTTCATTTTGAAGTAAGCCAGATACTTGCTGTCTTCCTTTATAATCCAATTTATGCATTTTTTCCTACTAGCACTGCGTAACTGTTTGACTTTATCAGAGTTAAATTACCATCTGCTTTGAGGCAAAAATCAGGAGAGGGATGATGATAGTTTTCCTGATATAAATACTACTTTGTTTGATCTAAAAAAGCAAGATCGATTTTGTGAAAGTCACTGCTTTTGCTCATTTTAAGAATGAATTTTAATCAGCATCTTCATGGGGGAATTATTAACTTGATGTTTTAAAGGCTTGATATTTTAACTGTTTTATCTGAGTAGGCCCAAAAAAACCCAAAAATAAAATCACTGGGTTAGGGCTATAGAAGAAAGATTACTTCTTAGAGGCTGTTGCATTGGACTTCACCCTTGCATGCCCAAAATGTTAATTTCAAGCTGCAAATATATTTAAAGGAGGAGTGAGATTCAGATCACGAGTTTCAACAGAACCTCTGTAGGCATTTCTGGGAAACGCTGATAAAACTTTCTAACACACAGCAAAGGAGAAATAGGCACACCACTATGAAATTTTAAAACACTGATGAAAATTTGCTGGCTTTTTCCGGTATTTTATGATTTTATAGTACTAGCCAATATAAAATATAAAGAGAAATAAAACTTTGAAAACTGAAAAGCAGACTGGAATTCATGGTATTATGCTTTTGCAGTGTAGTTGTTATAGCAGGTGATATCACGTCTAAACTGCAGCTTTCATCTACAAATCTAAACACTCTGCAAAGTCAACCAGAAGGACAAGCGAACCTTTAATTCTAGTCAGTGTCTAAATCTCGCCTAGGATTTTTGAAACAAGTGAATACACATCATATACAGTATAAAAAAAGAGATCAATAAAGAAATTTGGAACCTACCAATACTGGTAGCGGGTGTCATGCACAAAACTGACCCTGCGTGTCATGCAATGATAGGTGAAAAAAGTGGATAAAGGGAAGAAACAGGTTAGCCGTTTAGAGTTAACATTCAAAGTGAGATTCAAGCATAACCACAGAGAAGTAAGTTAGTTAAATGAAACTGTAAGGTCATTCATAGTTTTGCTTTAGCACAAAAAGGTGATTGTGTTGTTACTAAACTCCTGAATATACTGTGTGATTTTTGGCACGTTTCTGTGCATATTCAGGATACTTCATAAACTTTTTCACTTACTAATTTTATCATTTCCCATAGTACTTTTGTAGCAACAGGTTTTTTGTTTATAGAAACATCTTTGGTTAAAGGTCATGCTATTTGGGAATTTTAGAATTCACTGCGTAATTCAGCTCAATGTTGTGCAGATCAACATTCACCAACTTTCTGACATGAGGCAGGCACAGAAGTTAAAATTAAATTAAGACAATATTATTCTGCAGGGGCTTTGCCAAATTTGCATTTGATGTTAATGTATCCATTCTTAACATAACTGGAGGAGGAGCCGTGCTTCTGGAGAAAACAAACACTACTTTGACAATTCCCCAAGCTAAACACCTCAAAGCTTGTAATGTTGCAGCAGAAGGCCCCCAGTGCACCTCAGAGATGCTGTGGAAGGACTGATTGCCTGGAATGCTTAACCTTTCTGGAAAGACCAAATGGAAAAAGACATCAGCATATTTTCAGTATGGTACATACAGCAAGCTGGTGAAGGCACGCAGGGAAGGAGACAGGCCCCAGGTACCTGCATATTTCACACAAAGCCGAATATGCTTCCTTATATTCCTGCTTAATCACTACTGCAGTCTCTTACAGGACTCTCGCAGTACTGGTGTAACTATGAATGACCTTATCCAAGAACAATTCCCAGAGAATACACAAAGTTCCTCCTCTAGAGGCTATAGAAACACTAACAAACAGCAATGGAAAGAGAGAAAAGATCTCTTGTTTTTAAGATCGTTCACCAAACAATAAGGAGAAGGTGACAAAGCAATCAAACTGATGTAAAACAAACAAAGTGCAGAACTTCGGAGGTAAGCCATGCTAAGTCAAGCCCCACACTTTTTGTTAGAGGAGCCAGTGGTTAAGAAAGCAGAGGAGTTATATAAAACAATTAAGTTTTATATATATTCCAGCAGCAAAACTTGTTTTAAAATTTAATACACACACGCACACGCACACATACACACACACACAAGGAACACATTTGAAAATTATACCAGTTTAGAAAATATAATCATTTAAAATGCAACAGATAATGTCATGCATTGCTCCTTAGATCTGGGTGGCATGACAGTCCTTACACCCACCAAATCCAACCTTCCAAGGAAACGTGGGAATATCGATGCAGCATCTTTAACAGAAAGTTCATGACACCCACTCATATAGAGGGGGTTTCCCTTTCCTGACCTTGTCCCATACCCCACTTCTCTCTCTAATATCCTTTCTAGGTGCTGATGGTGTTCGAAAAGAGCAGGAGGTTCATCACTTTGAGAAAGGTTTTCTACTCTGGGGCTTGAGCTCCATCTGCTGTGTTATACCTCTATTTTTGTTCTTATTCATGCACTTGTTTTGGGGCTTGCCAACCACCTGGCCTGTAAGGTTTGGTTCCAAGATCCACCCTTCCCGCCATCAGAAATTTGTCAGATAAAACTATAATTACAACCATTAGCTGGAAAGAGGGACACACAATAAAAGTACAAAAAGTGAGCTACTTAAGGAAGCATGAACACTCCAAAAGTCTGGAAAATATCCAAATGCTCTTTCACTGAAAAAGGTTTAAAATACTGTATTTTCCATAGTTAATTTAAAGTCCTTGGCAAATAATAGCAATAAGCCCCGAAAGGGAGTGCTTAAGAAGGAAAAACACCTATTGTGCTGCAAATTCTCAGGGTTTCAATGTAAAATAAATTTGTGGAAATTTCTGCATGTTTGTAAGCACAGGGCATTCTTCCATTCATGTCCAAATAGGCAGTCTCACAATTTTTTTTTTTTTCTTTTTCCAAACACTCCCATAAATGTCAGTGTGTTTTCTGCCACAGATATTCTGGTGCACCAATGTGCTAAAAATACAGCACGCTATAACTTACTATTATAAATACGGGGGCAGGCTCCAAGGTTGTTACTGAGGCCTTATAGAAAAATTCCATGAAGTCAAAGCCATCTGTGTTTGGTTTTTATCTTTAAAAACATATGGGAATGCTGATAGATTGGGAAATGATCATGTGTTGAGTTTCATTCCTTGTTTAACCGACATTATTTCTACAAACTAAAATAACATTGCTGAAATGTCAAATGCAATTGTAAACACGTAGTTTTAAACGATTCTGGAAGTTCACACTGGATAACATTCTGACACTAAAACACATTATTAGTTAATTATGAATGAAATCGCAGAATTCCTTAGGCAGGATATTTACCTTTGGGAAGTTTGGAGTGGGGGTGACCGACATAATTTAAAGGGTTATGTTGTTACTGTTTACACAAGCACCTAGCACATTCCTTCTCTCACAGTGTTAAAGAGAAGCCCTGCCACCAGCCATGGTGCAGTTCAAATCGTCTCTGAATGCTCTGATTTTTACAGTTATGAGCACTGAAATGTAAATTACATTCACTCATCTTCAGATCATCCTTATGAGGAAGTATAATCCCAGCTATGAGCCGTAAATGCTAGGAAAAGTTCTGGTGGTGTTCCAAAATGAGAACCACAAAAATGCATCTGGTGCCTCAAAGTCCTTTAGTGCAGCTACGGGGAGCAATGTGTTTTGCCAGTATTGACTGGAAGGTTATGGCTGGTGTTCCCCGTCTCAGGGTGCTCATATGCAGCTGGGACAAATCCCCACGGCTGCACAACAGCAGCCAAGGGAGCAGGAGGATGCTGTGGCATCTTTGGAGTGCGATGCTTTTCCCAGTATTTTTGTTGGCGGAACTTTGCCCTCTTGACATCTAGGTGAGTGCTGGCTGATACAAGCCAAAATCCAGCCAATTTAAGGTAGGCAAAAAAGGGGCAAACTCTGGACAATGATGAGCAAGGCTGTGAATGTGCAAAAACGCAGCTCAACAGCACGTTGAAATTTCTCCTTGAATTGTCGTCCTTTGCAGGAGGAATTAAAATAATGTGTAATCATCCATGCAGACTTCACCTCAAGTGGGACAGGAATCAGTTAAGTGCAACTGCCTGTCAGGGAGGCTACCTAAGGAACACAAAATTGATTCAGTGTGGGTACAACATACCTGTTGGGATAAACGCTGCATGTTGCTGCAACTGAGCATTGGCAAGAGCCTGTTGATAGTGCAAGACACTGGGATTGAAAACGGCACTGGCACCATTGCTTTTTTCAAGTGCTTGTCTCTTTGGTAAAGGGTGAAGAACACCAGGAGGAAAGGCCTGTAAATAAGAAAGTTAGTTAAAATGGCGCCATTTTTAAGACGTTGTCTGTAACATACATATAAATACAAAAACTTAGTATTTTTTAAAGCGGCTAAAGATGCCTCGCCATGCATATTAACTCAAAGCACAGCAATGTAAAATGAGTGAAATTTTGTTATTGATAGCAAAAGCATGGTACTATTAACCTAAAACTGTAGCAGCACAACTACTGAAAAGAAACGTTTGCTTTAAAGCAACGAAAATGGCATTGCCTTTAAGTAGGTTTTCAAATATTACGGGGAGAAAAAACCACTTGTGTTTCATTGCCAAGTATTTTATTTTTTTTTTAATTTAAATATAATTTCCTATTATTATACAGATTAATGGATTATGTTACATGTTTTCAATTACAAAAGCAGTTTTAT